>NC_052943.1:34474934-34679715 GCF_013358895.1 Oreochromis aureus
ATGACAGCTGATTTAAATGGCTAAATGACCTCCTCAACATGTCTTGAAGTTCTCCAGAGGCCTGGTAATGAACTAATCATCTGATTCAGGTGTGGTGACCCAGGGTGGATTCAGGTGTGTTGACCCAGGGTGAGATCTAAAACCTGCAGGACACCGGCCTTCGAGGCCTGGAGTTGGACACCCCTGGAGTAGACTTTTTTCATTCTCTATACCCACCCAGTTAGAGATCATCATCATCATCATCATCATCATCATTTAATTATATAGCACTTTAAAAAACGCACCAGGCAGACCAAAGTGCTGAACAATACACACTAATACAACAATAATAAGGAGGGATGTCAGTTTCCCGCCGAGTTAAAAGTCAGGGAATAAAAATAGGTTTCCAATCTGGACTTAAAGACCTGCACTGAAGACGCTTGTCTAATATAAAGAGGAAGGTTGTTCCAAAGCATCGGAGCCGCAATTGAGAAAGCTCGATCTCCTCTGAGTTTCAGCCACGACTTAGGGACTGACAACAGCAATTGATCAGCTGAACAGAGCGAGCGAGTAGGAACATGAGGCTTCAACAAATCGGATAAATAAACAGGGGCCAGACCGTTTAAAGATTTAAAAACCAATAAAAGGACTTTAAAACGGATCCTAAAAACAATAGGGAGCCAATGTAGTGAAGCCAGAACCGGACTGATACAGTCAAATTTCCTTCTACCAGTTAAAAAATGTCCCGCCACATTTTGCACTAATTGCAAGCGTGACAAAGTGCCCAACCCAACCCCAATTAAAAGGGAATTGCAATAGTCCAAACGTGAGGTAATAAAAGCATGAATAACAGTTTCCAAATTGCGTTTGGAAAGGAAAGGCTTGACCTTCGATAGCCGTCTGAGGTGATAAAAAGCCAATTTTACCACCCCATTTACATGACCATCAAGTGTGGAATCAAAATTCACACCAAGATTTATGATTGAACTTTTCAGATGGGAGGTCAAAACACCGAAATCAGCATCTGGAGAAACAATAGAGCGATACGGGCCAAATAAAATTTCTTCCGTTTTATGATCATCCATCCATCCATCCTCATCCGCTTTATCCGAAGTCGGGTCAAGCCTAAGCAGAGAAGCCCAGACCTCCTCTCCCCAGCCACCTCCTCCAGCTCATCCGGAACACCAAGGAGGCCAGCCGAGAGATATAATCTCTCCAGGGTCCTGGTCTGCCCTGGGCCTCCTCCCGGTGGGAAACACCTCACCCAGGAGGCGCCCAGGGGGCATCCTTGTCAGATGCCCGAACCACCTCAACTGGCTCCTTTCGATGTGGAGGAGCAGCGGCTCTACTCTGAGCCCCTCCCGGATGGCCGAACTTCTCACCCTATCTCTAAGGGAGAGGCCAGCCACCCTTCGGAGGAAAATTTCTGCCGTTTTATGATCATTAAAAATTAAAAAGTTATTTATCATCCACAGTTTAACGTCACTGAGACAGTCAAGTAAAGATTGACAGGGAGAAGTATCCAGGTGGCTAAAAGGTACATAAAGCTGACAATCATCAGCATACAAGTGAAAAGATACTTCATGTTTTCAAAATATTGCACCAAGAGGGAGTAAATACAGCGAAAAGAGTAATGGCCCAAGGATAGATCCCTGGGGCACACCCCAACACAGAGGGGCCACAGAAGATGCGGCCAACCCCAGCTTAACACAAAAACTCCTGTCAGAAAGGTATGACTTTATCCATGACAGTGCCAAATTTGAAATTCCCACACAGTGGTGTAAGTGGGAAATCAGGAGATCGTGATCAACTGTGTCAAATGCAGCTGTCACGTCCAATAAGACAAGCACAGCATATTTACCACGATCAGTCGCAACAAGATTGTCATTCATAACTCTGACAAGAGCTGTCTCCGTACTGTGAAAGGGCTTAAAATCAGATTGAAAGACCTCAGACAGTTGTGAGTCAATCAGGTAGTCCATCAGCTGGGTATGTACAGTCCTCTCCAGGATCTTACTTAGGAAGGGAAGCTTAGAGATAGGTCTAAAATTTGACATAACAGAGCTATCTAGGCCGGGTTTCTTCAGTAAAGGATGTATGACTGCATGTTTAAACCCACTAGGAACTTGACCAGTTAACAAACTAGTATTGATAATTTTCAGAATGTACGGTCTAAGGGTAGGAAATACTTTTTGAAGAAAGCGGGGGTAACAACATCATCTGGGGAACCACAGAGATGATGGTTCTGTTTTCTTCCAGTTCACAGTTATCATTTTCTTGGCAATCAGTAAAAGACTGCCAAGAAAGAATGTAATGTTTTGCATGTTTTCATTTATGAGTCTGTTATACATGTGAGAAATAGGATGTTCAATTGGAATAAAGTAATCTTCTATACTGTTTGGGATTTTACTGTTTCTTTTCTTTATCACTTGTAATATAATGTCTTATTTGATCTACAGAGATCATTAGATGGAAGCCCAAATTGTTCCTGACGCTGGGTAAATGGCCATTCTCCCTTAAATAGCAGGTGAGTTGTGCTAAGACCTTTACTCACCCACCCTCTGCTCCCACTGTGCTAGAATATTATTGCCCATCATTGGCACTGCCCTTAATGGACCCCTAAGCTTTTTTGTGATTGTTGTCCAAACCTTCAAAGTATGTTTAATCCATTCATTTTGAATTTTTGTCATTAACAGATTTTTACATTAATAAAAGGTGTTAATAAAGGTATAGTCTTTGCTGTGCTTTATGTGGGCCCACACATGTTCCTGATCGTTTGTGATCCATGACACTACGGCATTTATCTCTGCAGTCCAGGAATATTTTTTTCTTTTGGGTCAAAGAGAGTTTGGAGTCTTATCCTGGGTCTTTTTTTCTGCCAAATGAATTTAAAAATCAGTTGATTTAACATATTAAAGGTACACATGGGAAGTCTTACAGATAAAGATTAAAATAACAACAACAGTCCAGGTAGGAGGTTCATCCTTACCACCTCGACCCTTCCCAGCAGAGAGAAGGGAACAACATCCCATTGTGTTATTTTTATTTCTCTAATTAGCTTATAACATCATATAGTTGCTTGGGATGTGCAGAGAAAATAATTCCCAAGTATCTAAATCCTTGTGTGGGGCAGCAGAAGGAGAAACTGTCACTGGGTTGTACAGGCCAAATCTCAAGTATCATCACTTCCCGTTGTTTGCTTTGTTTGTTTTCATTGATTTTATATCCTGAGACCAGTGTTGGTCAAGTTACTTGAAAAAAGTAATCAGTTACTAATTACTGATTACTTCCCCCAAAAAGTAATCCCGTTACTTTACTGATTACTTATTTTCAAAAGTAATTAATTACTTACTTAGTTACTTTTTAAAAACACGATTTACAACCTGAATAGGTGATAAAGCGATAGATCTTTCAGCCCAATTCTACTTTTTCTGCATAATCCATCAAACAAAATGTAATCAAATGGAAACGTCTCTTTTTAAAACTTTAAATCTTTTAACTTTATGCATCAAGCAAAAACTTAATTATATGCAACATTCTCTGACTGGAAGAAATTTGTTTAACATTTAAACCTATTTTCTGCACATTCCAGCACATAAAATAAAATCTGTTTTTGTGTTTACACTCACTCTTTCAAATAGATGAAAGTAAAACACAGCAGAAAATAAATAAAATCAAAGACTAGCGGTCCTGTTGCTCTATTTTCACCTGTAAAGCAGGAGTGGGTTAGGCGGAGGTTTACCCTGGTGCAGGTGTGCCGCAGCGGTCAGTGGAAGAATCCGCGAGTTTCTCTGTGAATTTCACATTACAGTCGTAGTACACTCGGTGCTTGCCTGGAAGTTTAGGGGTTTAAAAAGAAGTTTTCTTCCCACGCACAACGGACACTAATGTTTTTGTCACTTTTTATGGAATCAAACTCAAAGTAAGGTCAGTACTTCCACGCTTTAAACGCTGCACGCTCATACTCTTTCCCGCACTCGGTATATTATCCATTGTTGATCTGCAGACAGCTGTTGTCACAACGTCGCACTGGCTTACCTCACTGTCATGAGACATTCTCGCAAAAAATCATGGTTTTAGTAACGCAGTAACGCAGCGTTCCTACGGGAAAGTAACGGTAATCTAATTACCGTTTTTGCAATAGTAATCCCTTACATTACTCGTTACTTGAAAAAAGTAATCATCTCTTCCTGAGACTGAACCATATTTATGTAAAGTGTAGTGCATTAAGTGCAGGAATTTTAAAAAGTGGATTGTATTTTATAAATAAGCAAAATCATAATCAGCAAAAAGAGATATTTGTGGCTTGTTCCTCATTAATAGAGTGCACAGGGTTTTTTCCTTCTCTTTGTCAGACTGTAATAATTAATTTCAACCATGATTTTGATGGATATCCTAAGTTATAGTTATATACTTTGTGCAGTATTGGGATAAGCTCAGTTGCAAATATTTTGTAGCATCCCCTGCAGGGCCATCTGTTCCTGGTGATGTTATTATGATTTTTTAACTTACCAATGGCTTCTCTTATTTCAGCTTCTGTGCTGGCTATGCTAATTTAGTTGCTTCCATCTTTGACAATTTAGTCAATTTAGAGGTTTTAGCAACTCAGTATTATATTTTTTCCCTGACGCTGCACTTATAAAGCTGTTCATAATATTTTTCAAAAGCATTTGATAATTCCTTAGGATAGAGCTGCTCAATTAATCGAATTTTAATCTCGATTATGATCTGGGTTTTCAACGATCATTAAAAATGACTGAGACCATTATTAGCACCTCCCTCGTGCTTTACTCTCGCGCTGCTCCCTGTGGCAAATCGAGCGCACCTCTCTGCGTTTCGAACACGCGTCACAACAATTAAGAGGACCCGAGGGAAGCTCGGAAAGCTAAGCAGAAGTTATTTGGAGAGGAGAGGATAATGGCTGCTGAAGAAAGAATGCCGTTGGTTGAAAAGAGGTAAAACGACTTCAGTGGTGTGGAAACCAATGTTCCCTCTAAGCTGCGCACGTGTACGGTGGCCCTGAAGTGCAAACCACAAAAACAAATCACAAAACGCACAACAAATTGAAAAGCGCAAAAACAAATTGAAAAGCGCAAAAACAAATTCACTTAACGCAAAAAAACAAATTGAAAAGCGCAAAAACAAATTCACTTAACGCAAAAAACAAATTGAAAAGCGCAAAAACAAATCACAAAACGCACAACAAATTGAAAAGCGCAACAACAAATCACTTAACGCAAAAAATTGAAATTGAAAAACAAATTGAAAAGCGCAAAAACAAATTGAAAAAACAAATTGAAAAGCAAAAACAAATTCACTTAACGCAAAAAAACAAATTGAAAAGCGCAAAAACAAATCACACAAACGCACAACAAATTGAAAAGCACAAAAACAAATTGAAAAGCGCAAAAAAAAAATTCACTTAACGCAAAACAAATTCACTTAACGCAAAAACAAATTCACTTAACGCAAAAACAAATTGAAAAGCGCAAAAAACAAATCACTTAACGCAAAAACAAATTGAAAAGCGCAACAACAAATCACTTAACGCAAAAACAAATTGAAAAGCGCAAAACAAATTGAAAAGCGCAACAACAAAAACCAAACCGGAAGAGGTAGGTACCAATGCTGCAACAACAGGCATCACTGATTGGATGATGGATCCGGTAGCCTTTTGAACCGGAAGTTGTTCTGCCGAACGTGGTTATGAGAAAGAGCAGTCAACGGCTGTATCCCAATTCAGGGTCTGCAGCCTTTAAGTACGCAGCCTCAACGATCCTCAAGGGCCGCGTACTCAAAGACCGCTAAGGCCGGAAGTGCGAGGCTTGTGAAATGGGACGGTCTAGCCTCCGTCGCGCTGCCCAGGTTGCCTAGCAACCATAACACCAACCGCTGGAAACGTTTCATACAGCTTTGACGGAAATGAAGGAGAACATATTTTGTTCGTGTGTTTGTTTCTACACGAGCTTTGTGTGATTTAATACGTATCTGAGGCTGAGACCACAGGACTGTAAAATATGATTGCTGGCCTTCATATCTGTACTGAACAGTCATTTAAGATTAGCTAGTAAATAACAATTAGCTAATGTTGTTCATGAGACTAAAGTCAGTGTAAATATGATATGGCCAATATTATAGTTATTATATTAATCATAAGTTATTACAGCAGTGAGTTTGAACTCTCAAATCAAATCACTTCTATTGTCACATCACATGTGCAGGTACACTGGTACAGCACATGTGAGTGAAATTCATGTGAGTGAACTCTGTCTAATACTGAGCTTCAGTAAAGATTCAAGTTGCAGTTATTTATATGTCCTATCACCTTAAATCTTCACTCAAAGACACTCAAGTATCTTTGACAGTGTATATGTAGATGTATTATATATAAGAGACAAATATTGTCCGTGTAATATGTTGGCATTACTAAATTTGGCTCAATGCTTACATATATGTGTAAATAGAAAATGTACGAGCTGTGATAACTGTGTCTGATAGAATGAAGAGTAGACTGATATATTAAATATCCCTTTATTGGGTGAGAAAATCAGACCATGTCATAACTGCTTTAAGTCATACAGAATAGATATCAGAGCCTTAAACAGGCTGACTTCTGCTAAATGGGTCAAACTGGGCAGAAAGTCTACAAACACATAACATCCTTATAGAATATGATGTAACACTATAGATCAACTTACCTCAGAATATATAAAGCATATAAACAGTTACAGCAATATGATGCAACAAACACAGCAGTGCTACTAATCCAAAATACTCAAAGCTTCATAGAACTGAAACAAACATTTATTTTAGCTCCATTCTGCTGCTGATACATACTTTAGGTTTCTGAATATTAAACTTGGTGCTGCCTTTCATAGTGTGTAACTTGAAGGCCCTGAGTACTTTCTCCCACACTGAAAACACTGGGATGATCAAATTATCTGAACATTACCTAATAATGATTCAGGACAGATAATTAGTTATTTTAAATGTTTCTAGCAGTCCTTCACAAACAGGAACAGTATGTCTATTCTCCACATCTGTCAGCTGCTGCTGGCTCTTCCTCCTCCTCTTCCTCACACACTGCTGAGTTTGTCCTGGTGGATCATCAGGGTGCAAAGCCTCACAGATGATGTGCAGCAGTGGGTCCCTCAGTCTGTCCTCACTCTGGACACTTGCAGTTGTCACACATGGAAATCAAATGTGTGATAAGCTGCAGGATTCAAACACAAGTGTAACTTATAAATACATGTTCATACTTTTATTCCACAATCAGAGAGAAAGAAACAGAGAGAGTGCAGGACAGACAGACAGGTGACAGTCTCAGGTGTACACACTGCTACAAAACAGCACAAGAGAAGGAGGATTTAGTGTTTGTGTTATTACAAGTGCTAAACAAGAAGAGTTCCCAGATGGTCCAGTGGACACATGTGTGACTCCTGTGATTAAAGCATCTTTCTTTCAGCTTAACGAGTGAACCGTCAGCTCGTTCAAACACACGTTAAAGTCCGTTTGGCTCGACACCACCGAACAGAGGCAGCAATATAACATAGCTAACATTAACAGTGCAGTGAATCCTGCTTGTGCCGTGATATTCAGGACTGCAAACCGAGCAGCATCACTGACTTTCAGCTTGTTGTGTTTGTAGATATATGACTGACTTTAATTATCCATAAAATCATCACATTCTCTGTAAGATTAAGGTCAACTATTGTATTATTATATTTTAAATGCTTTAAAACAAAGTAAACGCTGAAAGTACAAACATCGCTAATGGCAAATAACTTTGCCGACATGTGGCCAACAGTAATGTTTTAATGTTCCTCATTATTAAACATTTGCACATAAAAAGTGACATCATATTCAGTACTTACGCTTAACAGTTTACTCTTCGACCGCTTCGCTTCTGCCGTCTGCAGCAAAATTATCCACAGTGACTGCCGCGCTATAAATTGTGGGATATGTTGGGCCACAAGTCTACACCGCCACAGCCTTAAAATTCAGGGAAATGAAGGTCGAATTTGAGGGCCGCATTTCGAGCAGCCTTTGAATTGGGACAGCCTTCGCGCGCCGCTGTGACGTGTCGGCCTTAAAATGCAGCCTTTAAGGCTGCAGACCCTGAATTGGGATACAGCCAACATGTTTTGTCCAAGTTGTGGAAAAAAGTTGGTAGAGCAGTCACCAAACTTCCGAACAGAACAACTTCCGGTTCAAAAGGCTACCGGATCCATCATCCAATCAGTGATGCCTGTTGTTGCAGCATTGGTACCTACCTCTTCCGGTTTGGTTTTTGTTTTTGCGCTTTTCAATTTGTTTTTGCGCTTTTCAATTTGTTTTTGCGTTAAGTGATTTGTTTTTGCGCTTTTCAATTTGTTTTTGCGTTAAGTGAATTTGTTTTTGCGTTAAGTGAATTTGTTTTTGCGCTTTTCAATTTGTTTTTGCGCTTTGCAATTTGTTTTTGCGCTTTTCAATTTGTTGTGCGTTTTGTGATTTGTTTTTGCGCTTTTCAATTTGTTTTTGCGTTAAGTGAATTTGTTTTTGCGCTTTTCAATTTGTTTTTGCGTTAAGTGAATTTGTTTTTGCGTTAAGTGAATTTGTTTTTGCGCTTTTCAATTTGTTTTTGCGCTTTTCAATTTGTTGTGCGTTTTGTGATTTGTTTTTGTGGTTTGCACATCAGGGCCACCGTATACGTGCGCAATTGCGCACTGCTGGCACGGTCTCTGCACACAGAAAATCTGCAACCTGAATTGAAATTAAAATTAAAATTAAAACTTTAACAATTCTGTTTTGCAGTGTTAGTCAGTAAGTGACTGGCTGCTCCTGTATGGGATTAGAACGATGCCGTCCAGCCAATGATGCGATTCACATTCGTATATACGCAGCCAATCAACGTCGTTGACAGGCTATGACAGCGTCCTTATGTGCCGACACCGGTGTTTTAGCAAAGCGGCGTGGCTGATGTGCAGTGAAGCCACATTAATGACAACGTGTCCAACCATTGGAGATGTGAGCAGGACAGACGGAACAACTGACGGGAAAAGTGTGGACTTTATATCAGTTTTTAAATTGTGTTGATCGGCCACGTAAAACCAGAGTTATGATAAAATATCTGCAATGTTTGGTTTTCTTCCTGAATACTGTCGTTGTTTATATTTACTGCGGAAGAACGGTAAAACGGCGTTTTATAAGGAAAACGCTCGAAAGCCTGTGAGCAAAAACTAAACAAACCCTCCCACCCTTTCCTATTGGTCGAAAAAAGCACCATGTCGACCAATCAAAAATGATATGGCAACGTGGCATCTAGTTGTTAAGAAACGGGGAAGTTTTAGGAGTGACGGTGGTGTTCTGAGATGTGAGAGATTTGAGACGTTTAGCGCAAATCTTGTGTAGTTAGTGTGTAGTTAGTGTGTAGTTAGTGTGTAGTTAGTGTGTAGTGTAGTCAATAGTTTTGTTGTGTGTGTCAGAACAATGAGGCGGCTGCTGAATGTTACAGGTGTTACAGCAGTGATACATCTCCTGTTGTCAGGCCTGCAGGTATCAGGCTGTTGTTCTCCTTTATCTCATAGTGGACAGAAATGATTTTTTGGAGCGGCACAAATAATTTGTGTGGCATCAGATTTGATGCAGAACAGCTGATTGTTCTGTAAATAGTTTGAAATGTTTATTTAAAAACACGTTGGCTGCATTAAAAAAATAAACAGCTGCAAAACACTTTGTTGTTTGCCAAACTGAGTTACTTTTTTGAAGTAGTAACTATATAATTAATTGCCCAACATTGGTCATTATATGCTGTATTTTGCAGACAGAGTTACAGACTCTCTCCCAGACCACAGACTCATAATACAAGTCAGAGCTTTATGGGAAAAAAAAAGAAAGTTGTGTTTTCAAAATTGGAGTTCAAGTTATTTTTACTTCCAATAGTGTTAACATACTACACAGGTCATGAACAGGATTTTTTTTTTTAATTAACATTGTAAGTGGGCTAAAGCAGTTAATTAAAAGTAGTCTAACATAAATGTAAATGCTGTAGTTTGATTATTTTAATAAACCATGTAACTTGGATGGATTAGATGCTGGCGTGACCACAGTGCACACGTCTGATGTCGCTCACAGTGGTCCAAGGGACGCTCAGGGAGTTTGTGTGTTCGCTCAGACACATGAAAAATTTGAAGGAACATTGGTGGAAACATTATGGGTTTGCGGAGTCAGACGTGGATCAAATATTATGCAGTATTTTGAAGTTCACTAAACATAGATGTTTACATTTTTCATTTATTTTTTATATTGCAAACATTTGCACTGTAATCAGTATTTGCACACTATTTTATATTATTTTTTGACAATCTTTAAAGCCATTATTCAATACATTGTTATTGTTAAATAAATATCGTCAAATAATCGAGATCTCAATTTCAGTGAAAATAATCGTGATTATCACTTTTGCCATAATCGAGCAGCCCTGCCTTAGGATCAGAGGTGGGAAGTAACGAAATACTTTGTTTCTGTACTTAAGTACAATTTTCAGGTATCTGTACTTTACTTAGTAGTAGTACTTTACTAGTATTGTACTACTTTTTACTTACTCCCTACATTTTTACAGTTTGAGCCTAAACAGTAGCACATGACAGGCAGTCCTTTTCTTTTATTAATCACCAGAGGATGTCGCATAAAAAGAGATGACCTGTGCCAAAGTCAGGGGTTAAAGTGGGACGGTGGGGTTTTTGTTTGTTTGTTTGTTGTTTGTTATTTGTTTTTATTTTGTTTTTGCCACAACACCAGAACGACTGCGGGTTTCTTTAATAAGTTACAGTTGCAGTACTTCTAACTAGCTGGAGCCGGTAAAATTTCAAATGCTACGTTTCAATCAGCTCAACAAACATTAGCACACACACACACTGTTTGTGTGCAGTGTGTTGCACAGTGTATCTGCTGGCTAAAGGTCCAGCTGCTGTATTTCACAGGGAGAAAACAGAAAGAGCTCACTTTACTCAGAGTTGGAGAAAGATAAGAAAGACAGGAGAGGAAGAGGAGAGGTTAGATTTAAAGGTGTGGGCTGCTCAGTGGGATTTCATAAACTGGACATTTCAAGCTTACATGTAAATCCTCATGTTTTTAAATCAGATGTTGGGTTTGTGTATGAGACATTGTGTTTTTTAATATCATGAAATGTGCTACAAATCAAGCTGAGGTAGACTAACTGCTATTCAGAGGCTCCATTACAACCATGTTTAGGATCCCCCTCCCCCCCCCCGGATCCACTTTAACCCCTAACTCTGCACATTTTACTCTTAAGAGGCAAAGTCACCCTCTACAATATAGGCAACAGTGTGTATATAGTATATATATATATATCCCCCTGCTGTTTCTTCAGATTCAAGCTGAGTGTAGTTAGAATATCTACTGATATTATTTTATTATTATGTTAATGTAATATAATATAATCTAATATATTATGTTAATATAGCAGAAGGTTCAAAAACCTTATATAGAAACATCGTTTTTACTTTCTTACGTACTCGTTTCAGAGCCTGTACTTTTTACTTTTACTTGAGTAAAGAAGTTGAATCATTGCTTTTACTGGAGTAGTTTTTAACAGAAGTATTTGTACTAATACTTAAGTACAGAATGTGTGTACTTTTGCCATCTCTGCTTAGTTCCTAAGCTGATTGGGCTGAAAGGCCGTTAACCTGTCAGCTTTATTCCCCATTTCATAATATGTTTTATTCATATATCTAACACATCCTTCTGCCTTATAAGTTAGTAACCCATGTAATTGTTGTTAGTTTCTTTTAGTTTCTTTCTGTATTGTGTAATTCCTTCACCTTTATCTGCCAGGACGGACGCAATCCCATAAAGAAGTTTGGGCAGTCTTCATTTGGGCAATACACATTTCACATTGTTATTTTCACGACTCCTATTGTTCCAGTTAAGATGAGAAAATGGCTTTCATCATCATGAAAAAACATTCTCATTATTAGTACACATATTTCCTAAACAGGATAGCAACTCCCTTTTTCTTGCCCTTCCTACATGATGCACTGCAGACTTGCTCAAACCCGTTCTCCTTTTAGTTTGAGATGCTCTGAATCAAGAAACCCTGAATCATTGCCCATTTCTCTTGATTGGGTTATTGATTCTGCCACATTATAACTAACAAAATTCATATAGGTCCTGATATCTGTATGATGTTATGATATGTTCCCCTTTTTGTTTAAACAAGTGTTTCCCATAGAGATGCTTCACTTGTAGATGGATATGAAGACTTTGGTTCATGACATATGTCAGGAAAAACAAAGAAACAGCATTAATAACACAGAGCAGGACTTCCACCCCTACAGTCAGCCACAGTGATTTACCTGTGTTGGAAGTCTGTTTGTACTGGTCAGAGGGGTGAGACCTTCCCTGTCTGTAGGAAAAAAGGCTCAGTACAGTGTAAAAGAGGTCCAAATGAGTGTAATCTGCTCATATTGAACCAAAGTCCACCAGGACTTTAAGAAACATCACTTCTATTACCGTGACATGTAACTGTCTAAACCGTCTTCACATCTGCATTTATGGCGTTCATCGTTCCTCATGTAGGTTCAACTCCCCTCCTCTTGTTTTCTTTCTTACAGTCAACAGACCACTGCCCTTTTCTCTTAACGCTGCTCCTCCAGCCTTCCCCCAGCTGTCCTTAAAATGCTCCGTTTCCCCGCAGCACATCTCGACTCTGAGCTCCTTCAGCAGCAGTGTGGCCTCCGTTAGTGTACCGAGGTCTCCTCTCTGGTGTCCAGTTATATTTTCACTTTTGCTGGATGCAGACATTTGGCCTGTACATCCTTTCTTTGGTGATTTCGTGAACATTTTGACACATTTTCATGAACTGTCCTGATCTTATTTTGTAGATCAGAAATGTCCATTTATCTTGAAAAAAGACATTTCTGGCTCCATGCTTGTTTTGTTGTTTTTTTTTGCTGTGTTGAGGAATCTCACTATTATCGACCTGGGAGGTGCTGATGAACCTTTAGGTCTAGTTTGGGATAATGTCTGGATGTTCATTTTTGGTGGTAGTTTCAGTGTCTGCTGAGCAGCTCTTTCACAAATCTGACTGTATCCTTCCTTTCACTTGCCTCTGGGATCTGGAAGATTGGAATGTGATTAGTCTGTTTTGGAGATCTTTGCAGAGAGGATCCATATCACAGTGAATTCTGTGCCACAGCACCCAGCGCTGCAACATGTCCTGGGGGGCAGGCCTGTGGCTCCCCACACACACTCTCAGATACTTAAACAGAAATCTTGTGAATACAGCGCGCGCACACACACAGGTGTGCACACAGGTACTCACACACCATCTTGGTCGGCAGCTGCCTCTAAACATGTCATGTAATATTAATACTGTGTGCTGCTCAGTAACATTTATTATATATATGTTACTGTTAGTTATACATATGCTGGTTGTTGCTGTGGTTTCCCTGCTGTGTGGTTTTTTTTCGGCAGCTATTCAAGCAGATTTTCAGTGTTTTTTCTCTCCCTGTCCAACTTGTCTTACTTTCTTCTTTTGCTTTTCTGTCTTGTCTGTTGTGATTTTAATATCTCAAAATAAAAAAATCATAATAAAATATTATTATCAAGTGGACCATTATAGCAGAAGGCATAATGGTCCACTTGGGAACATAAATCTGTTTTTTGGCCTTCAGACTGCCCACTAAAAAGAAAATATCTATCCTTGTCATTCTCGTTTTCTGAATGACCATATAGAATTTCTGCCAAATATTTCACCTCTTTTACAGTCACATGACGTAGTCTGTTCGAAAACATCACCTGCTGGTGCATTCAAGAGCTCTGTGGTGGAACCTGATAAGATAGATAGATAGATAGATAGATAGATAGATAGATAGATAGATAGATAGATAGATAGATAGATAGATAGATAGATAGATATAATTTTATTTCGAACATGCAAATATAATTGAAATAACAACAGAAAAAAAAACTTAAAAATCATCAAGTTTTCATGTATATATCTTTGTCTACAGAATGCGTGTGCTCGAAAATTATTAAACAAACAATAATTACCCCCTAAAAAAAGAACTTTTCCCGGTGACTTAACTGGTCTTTAACATACGTCGACACAAAGTAAGTGTGATAGGACAAAAAAAACTAAATAAAAAAAGAAACAAAATATACAAAATTCTAAGTCCATTCAAACTAAGGATGTTGCGTTGTAACGCATTTGCGCTATTGCGGGCATACAGAAAGCACATTTGCTTTTCTTAGCACTATGTAGAGTAACTTTTGTGTCGTTTTTTCTGTTTCTATTATTTCCGATAGCAACTGAAGGGGCCATGAGGTACCTTAGCTAATCGCCTCCAACGGCAACCAGCTGAGAGAAAGGGTAGAGAAGACAAGATGGCGGAGTGAGTGGGTTGTACTTTGTACAGACGGTTTCGACCCTTAAAGTTTTCCGAAAACGTCTTTTAAAGATCGAAGAAGCAACGGCACCCGCGAGAGTATAAAGATTAACTTTCGCCCTTCACTGCAGAGGAAACCTGGACAGTTTTTTCGTTGCGTTCGTTACGACGACGTTAGCTTGATGCTAACGTTAGCTAACGTTAGATTTGACGGACATTAGTTGCTACTTCGAGGTAGCTGGTTGGGTGTTTAAGGCCTTAGGCTTGTTCTAATTTAGTTCTGGATGTTTGTACGTCGATACTAACACGCCATTGAGCGTTTACCTGACCAGTTTGTGTTTTAACTAAGATTATTGTAGCCAGACGAAAGCCAGAAAACTATATATGAGATCTGTCGAAGCCTGGTTCATTGGTTGTCGAAAATATTTTGTAGTAACAGCTAGCCCACATTGCCCCCTGTAACACCAAGTGGATATACGGGACGCCGTATGTTCTGCTGACAATCGGGCTAAATTGCCACAGAATTTCCTAAAGCAAATCAGGTGGAATTTGATATCTGGTGGATATGGCGAGCAGCAGCGGCTCTAAAGCTGAGTTCATAGTCGGTGGAAAATACAAACTCGTCAGAAAAATCGGATCAGGATCTTTCGGCGACATATATCTGGCCATTAACATCACAAATGGAGAGGTAATATGGTGCATCTTTCTATATCTTGGATTGTTTAGCTGTCTTTTGGAAGTTGCTAAATAATTTCACCGAATATGACGGTAGCTTTGTCCTGTGTGTGCGATAACTTTATAGGTTGGAAAGTGCACAGCTTCTAAGTAGTTCTATTTATCTGCTAAGGTTACACAATACTTTTAGCTGTATTCAGTTTATGAATCCTTAGATGTTAGTAGTAAAAAGAATGTTAAATATTGAAGTGTATTTGTTGTCGTGTTTCTCTATTTTTCAGGAAGTAGCTGTTAAATTGGAATCACAAAAGGCCAGACATCCGCAGTTGTTATACGAAAGCAAGCTATACAAAATCCTACAAGGCGGTGTCGGGATTCCACACATCAGGTAAGGAGACATGGTTTAGCGTCTGTGTCGATACTAATATGGAAAAAATAATTTCAGTCAATACATGTCGTCCCGTCTGCTCTGGGAAAAAGACGGCTAACAGTGATTGTGAACCCTGCTGGCATTAGGCCTGCTAATCAGCCCAACAGCTACGAGAACACACTGTGTATTATGTATTTCCAGCACCGCTTTCAAACGCCGTTCCTCTCGGTTCCGTTTGACATTTTTGGCTGCGTGGTGACAGCTGTTTTTAGACCCTAGGTGTGTACTCGTATCCTGAATTACAGCTGTTACGGAGCGGAATAGGGACTGTGTGATTGGAAATGGCCGCTCTTTTGTTGTGCTAGCTTCCAACATGTCCTCCGCTCCCTTGTTAGAAAATGGCGGCGAACGAAGCGAAAACAGCGGACCAAGCCCAGCAGTGTGTGTGTTTGCACCGCGTAAATGAAACCTTTACAGGACCTGTCAGCGGGGACACGTAATATTAGTTGCAGTAACTGCTAATAATAACCATTTAGGGTGAGCGGTAATCTTAAAGTACGGTAGCTGCGTCCCACTTCCACACTGTATATTTTAACTATACAGTGTGTACACTTTAGTCCGAGCATCAGTGTCACCTCTTTGTTCATATCATACTTGCCAGAAAGACTGCTTATGATGACGGGTTTTGTTTTTCATTAGCTGTGAGTTGGACCGGTTGTTTTGATTAAAGAATAAGCATTTAATTAGCTTTTTGTTTATGTTTATTTAGCACAGATGTGACATCACAATAATAAGTAAGTAATGGGTAATTGGGTAGTTGCTATTAATGATGTGACCCATGTTAAATGTAGGGCAGTCTGCAGTATAACTGGATTTATCTTTAGCGTGCTGGAAAGGAAAACTTCAGACAGACGAGGATTTCCTCATTTCTGGTTATTTTTTTGGTTTCTGGTTTAACACCACATCCACTCGTGTCCACAGACGAACACATTTGAAAGACCATTCTTAGACATGGGTAACTACAGAGCACACAAACTTTAATCCAGTGTGCTGAAGAATATAAACGCGCTTCACTACTGACCATCATATTTCTTCTATTTCTTTTTTCTTTTCTTTTTTTCTTGAGAGGAGGGACGAGTCATTTTATTAGCTTGGGTCACTTTGTCATCATGGCACACAGTATAAAAGTTGGATAACGTGTGTATTGTTTTGTTTGTGGTAGCCGTTGAACTAGAGTTTTAATTAGAAGCTGGAATGCTAATTTTTTTTGTTTTTAAAGATTCATGTGTAATTGGACAGGGACAAAATGTAGGTGACAGAAATAAACAAAATAAGACTTCAATTCAAAAGGCATCAAGACAGGATGAGCTGGGAAATGAGCAGAGCTGAACTGGACCTGAGCCTCATCGTTATTGGTTTTGAGTCCACCCTGCCGTGCAGGTGGACTCTGACCCATACTGGATATGCCTGCCTTTTGGCAGATCTAGTTCGGAGTCACTGCTCTCTGGGTAAACCCACAGAGACCGGTTGAGCTGAGGTTCAGACTCTTAAATGTACCTTAGAATGTTGTTTCACACAATTGAATCACTGAATACCCGGGAACAAATTTCAACAAGAAATATTTTATAAAAACTGACCGCATTTTAAAATGAACATGTAAACCTTTACCTGCACACAGTCTCTGCATCGTCACTCCTGCTACTGCTGAAGAACAGATTATTGGTGTCCCTCCACTGGGCAGTCGCTCCCTTAAGATGAGAGCCTCATCTGCTCGCTTTGTTCAAATGCTCTTGATACTGTTGCTCCTTTTAAAACTGAGCGTGTTAAACCTAAAAAAGATCCCTGGCTAAACAATGTGACTCAATGTGCTCTCAGAAATAAAAAACAAAACAAACTTCAGCTCTCCTTTGACATGTTAAGGGAAGCCCTGTTTGGTTACCAGGATGGCTTTAGAAGAAGTATTTTAGTACAGAAGTATTTATCAGATATCATCTCTAATAACTGTCACACACCCCGTGTCTTATTAACACCATTAGTTCTGTTATCAACCACCCACCACACACTTTCCAGGGTCTCCAGCCACCCGTGAAAACTCTAGTTTTTCGTCAATAAGGTCGCTGCTATCAGGTCCTCCATATCACTCCTCCAGCTTATGATCCCTTTGTTTTTATCAGCTGTTTTCCCTTTGAGCCAGTTTCTCTGTGTCACCTTGACATTATCTCCACTCGTCATATTAAAGAAGTCTTCGACACTATTGGACCCAGTGTGTTATCCATTATTAACACCTGTCTTCTAATGGGAGCTGTTCCAGGTGATTTCAAGCATGCCACAGTGCAGCAGCCATTTCTCATAGAGCCAAAAGTCACTAAAATATATTTAGTTAACATTTAGTCATTTCATCTTCACTTAGATATTCACATTGTCCCCAAATGTGACAAAGCATGATAGTCAATAGTTTAATTTAAAAAAATCAAAGATTAACTTGTCTTTGGCACTTCATGCATCAAACTAGCCAAAGAAGCCAGGTAATAATACTCATATTTGACCATCAGAACAAGCTGCACATGCGCACGTGTACCGTTTACTAATGCCACTTGTTTCAGCGTTTTTTAAGTGTTCTATCAAAAAATAAAAGAATTCGTTTTTGATTTTGTTTCTAAGTCTTGTAGCTGGATTTTCTAAGGACAGCGCTCGCAAGCAGGTTTCTTGCGAGGGGACCGCCCCCCCCACCCCCACCTATAACAACCACTTTTTTCATTGGTTACAAAATGTACCACACGAGCCAATCAAAAAGCGATATGGCAACACGTGGCATTTGGTTGCTTAGAAAGAGAGGAAAGTTTTGGGAGTCATGGTGAGTTTGAAATGTGAGAGATTTGACATTGAGTGTGTAGTTGGTGTGGAGTGTAGTCAATTGTTTTGTGTGTTAAAACAATGAGACGACTAATGAATGCCACTGCCTAAAAATCCACCAAAGCCTTCTGTCATTGTACATGTAGAACGAAGTTGAGGATACTCTGCACCAACTGTGCTTGGAATAAAACTATGAATGGTAGGGTAGCAACAATAACAATGTGGCATCTTGTCACACCTGATTGTTCTGTAAGTAGAACAAAATAAAGGAATTTGCTGCAGTTTTATATAAATGGTTGGACAGAACTTTGTTTTCCACCTTATTTGTATTTCCAGTAATGAAAAGCTTTCTTTAAACATGTTTGTGCTTCACACATTTAAAAAAAAAAACAACAAAATGTAAACTTTTTCCTACTTGGACTATATTGTCAAACGTAGAATCCAAGTATGCTCCCCCCCCCGACCAGTGGTGGCAGATGGCCCCGCCCCCTCCCCGAGCCTGTTAAAAGGGAGTTGTTCCTTCCCACTGTCACCAAAGGGCTTGCTCATAGGTGTGATGTGATTGATGGTGTTTTACCTGTTTTCTTTGTATTATTGTAGGGTCTGTACCTTACAATGTAAAGCGCCTTGAGACAACTGTTGTGATTTAGCGCTAAATAAATGAGATTATGATCCCTCACATCAATTACGTAAATGACCGGTCTCTAGCAACATATATGAACTGTGATTAGGCTGAACAGCGATGTCCATCTCTGTAGTGTATGGGTTTATTTAATAGACTACATCTAAATTGTTGAGACTCCATCCGTTTGTTGAAAGACATAATTACACAGTAATCAGTGTATATTTAGGGGTACTATATTTGCTTATTTTCAGTTAAACGACAGAGTTTGGTGTTCAACAGTGTGCTAAACTGTTCATACACCAACTTTTCTGATGTGTTTACATTCTGGTAGTAATTTATTCATTTCATATAACGTGTCATCAGAGTATAAGGACGAAGTCAACTGGGAGAATATACTCCGGTCAGATGATACTGAAATTAAACTTTGGATGCCTGAATACACACAGTGTTTAGAGGCCAAAAGAGACTGCATATTACCCCAAAAAGACCATACCAACAGTGAAGTTTGCAGGTGGGAACGTTATAGTGTGGGGCTATTTTTCACACGGCACTGGCATGCTTCATTGATGGAAGGATGAATGGATAAATGTACTGAGACGTTCTTGATAAAAATCTGCTGCCACCTACTGAGGGGGGACAGTAGCAGGGCAATGATCCCAAATAGTCACTCATTATCACACACCATTTATGGACATCCATGGTTTGAATTTGCATATGTGGATTGTTACCAACATCTGGTGAGAATTTCATGTCAATAGTTGCATTGTAATGCTGTGATATGTTTTCTAAGGTCATGTAGGCTGAAGATCCTATAAAAGCCTTAATAGCCACTAGTATGGGTTATTAAAATGGTTGTAAACCCTAAATCCCAGTTTGGGGTTGTTGCCATTTGGCTTTCTTGTAATTTTTGTCTAAAGTAAGAGTTTCCACTTTAACTGTATTGCAAACAAGCTGTTCAGTGAATCTTGGTGCTCATAATTCTGTTTTCATGTTGAAACAGTCTTGCCTACAGCCTGCGCAACCTGCTGATCTTGCTGCCTCTCCTACATTCCTGCTACAGTCTGACTTGGCTTTTATTCAGGCCCCACCTATACCAGTTTCTGCAACTTCCTCATTCTGGCTGCTTTTTTTTTTTTTTTTTTTTTTTCTCTGTAAAGAAGTGACTCAAGCCTTGTGTTGGGATCATGATTATGACCTGATAATGTTACAGACTTAAACATCATGGCAAAGCTGTCAAATTGTGTGCATAGTGTGAATATAGTTGATTCCCACCAGACTTCTGGGTTGAAAATATATCGTGCCATAAGATGATTATGCCAGTTACAAGTAGGGTTGTTCCTGGGAACTAATTTCTTAGTCTCTTTTTTTTGTTTGTTTTTTGTCTCGTTTAGTTGACTAACCAGCTAGTCTAAAACTAAGAAACTGATATGTAATTACATTTGAGTCCCTGTTTTAATGGTCAGTGTCAAAAACTAAGACATTTGAAACCATTAATTATATTCCCTAACAAGGAATCGTGAGGCTGGACCCTCATTGCCATACACCTTTTGTCCTCTGGGGTCAAGAATGACCCCGCCTGGTTTTATGCCAGACCTCGTTGGCATAAAAGTATAGCCTGTTTTGAGTGAAAATAAAAAGAAAAGATGAAATTAACTTTAGTGAGACATTTTTTTTTAAATCAATTGAATTTTTTCAATGGCACCACATAATTACGCCTGTTTCCCTCTGGGGTCCAAATTTCCCCCAAGTGTTTAGTAATTTAAGTAATATAAAGTGGATATGTCACCAAATTCTGTGATTTTTATAAAAAAAGTTTATTCAAACACTAAAATTTTGTTATTCTGTTTCTAATTTAAGGCCAAAACCCCCTTTTCTATTAGTACCTATTTGGATTCGCCAAGTCATGGGACATCATAGCATGGGCCTCAGTGAAGACAAACTTTAATGAGAACTGAGCCCTTCTTTGGTTCCCACCATTTGCAGGCCAAGGGCATATGAAGTAAAATACTCACAGGTATCATTTTTCCCCCTTGGAGACCTTCTGTAATGTTATGGACAACTCAGCAAGTTTTTTTTTAAATGTGCACCAGCAGGGTTGCCACCATGCGCTCCATGTGTAGCTGGACCTGGTGTTGCATACTGCCCATATTTTTGCAACAGATTTACTGGTTTACTCGGAGTGTGCTTGAATGTACAGTGACCTCTGAAGGGGAATTGGTGTTCATCTGCCCATACGCATCGAATAGGTGCATGTTTCGCTGGGCTCTAGAGTGCCACCAATTTTTCAGTCGCGCGACTAAAAAAAAAAAATATTTGGTTGCACCGGTGCAACCAAATATTTTCGGGTAACAAAAGAAAAAAAAAAAAAAATCTCTGCAGCTCTCCGTGTGGTCAACAACAGACACACGTTATGCCCCTATCGTGGACTAAACCAATCAGAGATAGTCAGGGGCGGGACCTCTCTGATTGGCCGTGGTCCAGTTGAAAGTGCAGGTGGAAGAGAGAGGTGAGTAGCTTGAATAAAGCGATATCAATTCATTAACGGATTCCACACAAAGACGTAAACACAGAGCGGACCCGACGCATCAGAATCAGCTTTGTCTTTCTCAGCTTTCTCACCCCACGGCTGAACACGGACACGCTGTCAGAGCTCAGCGATTCTGATGCGTCGGGTCCGTGCTGTGTTTCCGTCTTTTTTGCGCTGATTCTGAGCTGCAGGTTTTGTCTCTCCAACCAAAATTCGCCGAGCCAGCAGCAAAAGAAGCAGCAAACTGCGCTTCACAATGTCGTCATGAATTCCCTCTTTTGCTGTTTTGCTTCCACCACGATAAAAATCCCACTTCATGCACAGCTCCCTCTCTCTCTCTCTGTACTTCAAGAACAGTTTCCCGTCTCAAATCTCTGTTTTCTGCATTATTCATTCGCTTATTACCCACCAGTCTACCGTTGTTTACAGCGCTGTCGGCCGCTGTCTTTTTCTTTTTTTCACTTAAATGACCTCGGACAAGAAAGCCTAATTTCTGCTGTTCAATACTGAAGAAATTTAAACTTCTTAAAATTATGCAAAATTGCAGAATATTGCAGAATATTTTTAAGGTTATCTGCTATAAAACGCCAGACCAGGAAAATCTCCTTCATGTCTTTCTGTGTTTTATTCTCAGTTACTTTGACACAAAGGCATCTGCTGTGATGTTCACAATTCTGATGAAGTCTCACATGTGTCAGTGCTGATAAATGATCAGAATTATAATATTTCTGACTGTTTGAGGCTAAATTGAATCGAATCAGGACTTTGAGAACCGGAATCGAATGGATTATAGAAATCAGTGATGATACCCAGCCCTAGTGAGCAGCCTAGGCCTGACAGAAGTGGATGTAGCTGTGGGTAATAAGAAAAGATGAAAAGAACTATTGATAACTTTTGTGTTAAGTTAAGGACTGATCCATCTGAAATTCATAGCCCTGCTCTGACACAGTGCCATCAATCTTTGAATGCTGAAAAAGCAGCAGTGTATCCAGAAAACACATTATATGCTGCAATAAATGCACTGCCCAAGTGTCCCCTCTCCCCACTGCCTTTCAGCAGCAGCAAACAGGTCGTCAGAGGAGCCAAGATGATGATTAAGTTTAACATTTTCTACAATATTGACAAAGCACTTTAAGCACAAGTTTGTTAGTTAATAATTTAGAAATGAATATTGTCTGTATGGACCCCCCCCCCCCCAAAGAAAGTGCACATGGAAAACTGCGGTGTTAAGCGATGCGGTTGAAAAATTTGAGTGCGCCTAACTTTTGCGCCGGTACGCCTAAATTTTTAAAGTTAGGCGTACCGGTGCGCCCATGGCAAAAAGTTAGTCTAGAGTCCTGTAATGGCATGTTTATCATGAAATCATATCACTCTTGAAATTTGGTGACATGTCTTTTGTGTAATGGTAGCATGAAAACTGCCCTACCAGACTCTACATGCCAGAAACTAGCTGTAGCTTCTTTACTGAATAGGTACACATCAGCAAGAATCAACATACCCACATGTGTCTGTAGGTCCATTCAATTCATCATTCTCCACTTGTTGCCATACATATTTCATTCCTCCTTGTTTGTCGTGTTGAGCCCCCCTCTCTTCAACAGGGTAGCTGTAGCTTCAATCCCTGACTGCTCCAGTTTGGATGCCAAAGTATCCCTGGGCAAGATACTAACCCGAAGTTGCTCTCCAATGCATCCATTGGGATGTGAATGTTAGTTAGAAAGGACTTAGGTGTAGAAAAGAAGTGCTTGTGTGAATGGGCATGTCATATAGGCTGTGGCTCAGGTGGTAGAGCGGATCAGCTACTGATTGGAAGGTTGGTGGTTCGATCCTTGGCTTCCCCAGTCTGCAAGCCAAATATCCTTGGGCAAGATACTAACCCCAGGTTGCCCTCCGATGCGTTCATCGGAGTGTGAATGTTTATTAGTTTGCACTTGAGTTTATAAGTGCTTGTATGAATGGGTGAATGAGGCATGTTGTATACAGCGCTTTGAGTATTCTGGGAGAGTAGAAAGGCGCTATATAAGAATCAGTCCATTTACCATATAATGCTTAGAATGCTTGTCTTTGTTGTTATTATTACATTTTAAAGATTTATTATAGATGCCTTTAAAGACCCCCCAAGGTCACCTTGCAGTAGTACAGATAAATAAAAACAAGGTAAAACAAACCACAACTATAAAACTAATAAAGGTAATAGACTAGACCAAGTTACAATGAAGGGTATGCCTTTCTGAATAGATGGGGTATGAGACTATGAGACGTGGTTTAAAAGTACAAAGAGTTTAGTCTGGAGTCTTGGGACACAGCAACTACAGGCTCTGAGTCCCATGGTAGTCAGGTGAGCAGACAGAAGGGAAGCTGAAGAAGAGCAGAGTGTACTCTGAGTATGTATGGAGAAAATTTGATAAATACAGACGAGCAGGGTTATAAAGGACTTAGAAAGTGATAAACAAGATCTTGAAATTGATACTTAGGTGAACTGGAAGCCAGTGGAGCTGTTTAAGAACAGGTGTATTGTTTCAGCACTTATATCTGTGATTTCATTCTTTTTCCTTTTAATAGAACTAACAGTTACAGTGTTAACTAAACGATGAGGTCACTGGGACCTGAGCACACAACCTGTGGACGTAGGAAGTATAATCCCTGTATAAGTAATCTCTGTTCAAGCTGTAAATAGTAAAATTGAGCTTTTAGAGAGGTGTGAAAGCAAAGGGGCATTTGTCACAGAATATTTACTAACCAAATATTGTAAGAAAATACAAAACGAAACAAAATAAAAAAAGAATACAGTGGGCACTTGTTTATCGTGGGAGTTGCGTTCCAAAAATAACCCGCGATAGGTGAAATCTGCAAAGTAGCCATCTTTATTTTTTACAGTTATTATAGATGTTTTAAAAACCCCTCACTACACACTTTATACACTTTTCTCAGACAGGCATGAACATTTTCACACTTTTCTCGCTTGTTTAAACACAAAGTTCAAACCTTTGTAGAAAAATAAGTCCAGTATTACAGAATGAAACCAAAGTCACTCGCAGGTGATGACGTTTCATCGACTTTGTTGTTTGTTGGGGAGAAAACTTATAAACATACAGTTCAGCACTTCAGAGTCACACTGCTAGGATTGAAGATTTATGTAAATTTGACAAGCTGAACGCATTATGTACTGTACAGGAGACACGGCACGAGATTGATAATGGTCTACAGCCAATCAGGACGCAGAACAGAATGCGTTGTAAAAAAAAAAGCATGCAAAATTGCACACACAAAAATCTGCGAAACAGCGACGCTGCGAAAGGTGAACCGCGTTATAGCGAGGGAGCTCTGTAATTTTCAGTGATTAATAGGATTTTAATCTCAATTAGTTTTGAAAATATAAATATACAAAGAACCGTGGTTGGTTGATAACTAGTTTTGGGTTTGTTCTTTTTGATGTTTTAAGACACATTCTTGGCTTTAGTGAACAGATTGTGTTCAATGATGTTTCTTCAAGAGTCACATGATTCCACATCATAGCAGTGTTTTGGAGGGGAGAGGAGAAAATGAGAGAAGTCTTAAAACAATTTAAAAAGGTTAAAAGTTCAACCATTACTGCGTCACAGTAGCTTATGTTTTCTTGTTTCCTTGTTGACGCATCAGGATGTCAGTTGGAACAACTAAATTAAACCAGAATCCCACTAGGGAATGATGTCATTGGTATTAAGAGAGAATTCCATCTGATGGGCTTCCTTGGAACAGTGTGGGGTTAATTTTTCACGACATTTTAATGTCTCCTCTTTGTACCTCAAAAACACATTTTAATTTTAGCCTTCTATTATGGAACACAGCACAAGTAAAATGAACCTTTTTATAAGAGGCCATCCTGCTTTGGGTCTATATTCAGCCTGTGGAGTTGGTTTAGAGAATGCATTGTGACTGAGATCAACTGTGAAAACCCACTTTTATATGTAACTGTTGTCATCAGGTGGTATGGCCAAGAGAAGGACTACAACGTCCTAGTTATGGACCTGCTTGGACCCAGTCTGGAGGACCTGTTTAACTTCTGTTCTCGGCGCTTCACCATGAAAACTGTCCTTATGCTGGCAGACCAGGTATTCAGCTCATACATACACCCACTTCTCTGCAGGCCTCTGAAAAAGTGAACTAGGCACAGGTTTATTATCTGTATCCTGCCTTCATATATTATTTGGAAACGTTTGTCCATTGTAGGTAATTGTAGTAATTTGGTCACATTTAAAACATTTTTATATCTTCAGATGATCAGCAGAATCGAGTATGTACACACAAAGAACTTCATCCACAGAGACATCAAACCAGATAACTTTCTCATGGGCATCGGCCGTCACTGTAACAAGGTAAGATGTGCAGGACCAGTACAGTATGTCATATTCAAGGACTGTGTATAGACCTGTTAGAGAATAGCTTTGACAGGGGCCAGATATTATGAAGCAGTTTCAACATACTCAGGGTGTCTTTCACTTATATGGAATCACTTACATTGGCGACTAGACTATATGGTAACATGAAGTTGGTTAATCAACTTGCTGAGTTAATCCAGGGTTTCACCTCCAGGTTCACATGAAAGGGGTGGTGTTGGCAGCATCTAATTCATCTAAGAGAGGCTTTTTCATGGGTTACATGACTTTTCTTCCAAATAAAGTGGAAGAATGGGAAATGACTTTAATTTGTCAGCAGATCAAAGTTAAATGAATTTGAACAGGTGTTCTTGGTGTGTGTTCTACTAGCTGCAGTTACAGCAGTGTAAATGAGAAATATAGGAACATTTTATGCATTTTCTAAAGCACCAAATTTATACATGCACATTTCTGTGACAATGCAACACAGTGTGTGCTTCACTCAGTGGTTTTAGGTACAGCTTAATAAGTAGCAGATGTATGCCCCCAGCATAGAATCCATATTGCTCTTAAAACATGCTGTGAATAAAAGAAACAGTGGTTTTAAAATGAAACCCCCAACATAACCTGCTTTGGACACTTGTAGTTTTTATTCTTTCCCCGTTGTCTTTAAAGGGTTTGAGAGTAAAGTTTAAAAACAGAATTTAAACCGAGGAAGTGTGGTGTTTTAGGATCATGAATTAATGGTAAATGAACAGCCAAAGTGTTAGCGCTTGCTGCCAACGGGGCGGGGGGGGTGGCACAGGGTTAAAGTAACATCTAAGAATGATATCTATTACTGATACTCATCAGGGAAGCACCCTCCAACTCTCCATGCAGAGGTTACAGGAGTGGTGATGCTGTATTCTGGACAATCAGTCAGTGGCCGGTGATTTCATACCTGTTGATCTCTAATCTGGAACATCTATAGGTTACACTTCTGTAAGTAGTCAATCACCTTTTGTACTACAGAAAACCAGGACTAACCCTGAAGTGATCTGGATAAGCTGAAATCCTGCTTCGTAATAGACACCTCTGGTAATAAAAGTATAGCTTTAGTAATCTCCTGATGGTGATGTCATCATGATTTTCTGCTTTGATGCTTTGTTTAATGACTCCAGTCGGCACCATGCAAACATGAACCTTTCACTAAAAACAGGTCTGTAATAGAACTGTGGTGTGTCTAGGAGTGTGCTTGTGAATGTAAAAAACATATAAATGACAACATTAAAACAATGCAGCCCCAAGTTTTTAAAGAAAGAGACTGCTGATACCAGCAGCGGTGAAGATGATGGTTTCATATATTAACATGGAGCCACAGTCTGTCTACTTAAATGCACAGTGTAGAGTAATAGATTTCACAGAGAAGTCAAAATTAATTATTACACTGAAGCAAAGAGGCAGAAGACGGTGAGCTTAGGGGAAGGAAGCATCCAAAACAGTAGCACTTGTTCCTGTAATCACAGTAAATCCCATAAAGTAAAGTATACATTATAAATCCCATACAGGGGAAAAACCTCGAAGTCACTCATTAAACCACCTGCTCAATAAGCTGGGAGGAAAAAACTAAACGGAACTTTGTAGCTGCTCCCGTCTGCAGCTGTTTCACACAGTGAAAATCTACAGACCAAAAGCCACAGACGCTACATTAAAATGTGCATATTGGTCAGATACAGAGTTTAAGCTGAAGAGAGCCGACCCACTTTCTGTTGCAGTGAAACCTGCACCAAGCAGGGCACAGTTTAAACAGTGTGGATTTTTACAAGACCATATTGATTTCAAGCCCTTCATAACATTTTTTTAAATTAAATGTAGAATAATTTGTAATAATATTTAAAAATGTTTGTTTTTTTCAGGCCAGTTATAAATAAATGTACATGATTCGAACTCTGAGCCGCTGACCTGGAGCTGTTTGGTAACTGAATTATTACCATCTACACCAGCAGAGAGGCTGTTTTCAGCAGCACAGTGTTGCATCAAAGCTCAGCGACAACTTCAAAATGCTGATATGCTCACTTTTCTTCATTGTAGCCATCACATGTTCTTTTTCATTGTAATTTTATTTATAGAGCACAAAATCTTTAAGGGCTTATCTTGCACACAAAACCACATATACCTGAACACACAGTCTGTCATCCAGGAGATACAACACTGTTGGAACACTTTAAGTTTCTAAAATGGAAACCAGTGAACACTTAATTTTAACACATACATTGCATTTATGCAATTAATCAGAGGAATATTCAATTACTAAAAGAATTGCTGTTAGCTGTGGCTATACGGACAATCTAAAGAAACCTTGGCATTTTCTGTTTTGGTTTCGGAAGACTGCAGATCAGATGTGACTATTACTATAAAGATTAGCAACATTTTTTTGGTCTACTACAAAAGGAAACTGACATGTAATCTGTGTTATTGAGCGGCAGGGTTTGGTGCCTTGGCCTCAAGTTGGAATCGTATTTTACAAGAGAGCACAATGCCTTATTTCCCATTTCCAGCTTCTGATTCAAACGTCAGTCCTCCTGTTTTCTCTTATTTCATTAGGATTATGACGGCTGAAAAATTCTCCCAACACACGCAAATTAGACTTAGCATGTGCTAGTCTGCATCTGTGAACATGTTCATGAGTCCCCGTCCCCATGTTGGGAATATTGGTTGAAGGTAGATTTAAATGGGCTTTAATCTCTAAATGCTGGTATTTACCGCATCTGTGGGAAAAATTGGATACAAATTTGACACCTCTTTATAAAAGCTATTGCCATTAACCTTGAACCACCGTTGATCCCCAACATTGTCATCCATGAACATAACTAAATAAAGCTCTTATTTTGAAAGTCGCTACTAACCAGCCAGCCCTGCCCGCATCCGTTTTATTTCTTTACAGTAATCCTTGTTTTGCTCTGGATTTGCTGTCATCTGGAGGACTGATGTTAACATTAAAATACAGAAGATGGACAACTGGTTAATTTTATAACTACACTCACCAAAGCTGCAGTGCAGAACCAGGGTTACTGTTGCCAACTGTAGGTCCAGATGGGGAAAGTTTTCCATGGGATTAACACCGTTTAGTAGTGTCAACATGAGCGTATCGCAACTGTGCAAGATGCAGTCGCAAAATTTGGAACACCTGTAAAGTCCAGCATAAACGTGGACTGAATGTCAGCATGCTGAAGGAGCTTTTGTGACTGGTGGGAATCAGTTCTCTGATTCTGCTTCCTGAACTTAATGTCATGTTTACTGGACATACCGGTCTGTTTTCCCAGATGTCCTTATCTACCAGTTAATGATGTTAATCAGTGTGGTAACGTTGCTTAAATGCTTTCATATTAAACCCCAGTTTCTCACAGAAATCCGTTAAAAATAACAAGGCTTGAAAGTATAGTTGTAAGTTTCATTTACTTTGTCCAATTTGTGACCTTGTTTTGTGGCAGAGTTGGTATCTAATGCATTTTGGGCCACTTAATAGTGCTAGTTTCTTTCATAATCTCTCTCTGTTACCAGATTTAAGTCTCTGCATGTCACCATACCTCAGTGAGGTGGTCAGTGGTGTAGAGCAGGGGAACTCATTTTCACCGAGGGTCAGATCAGCATTATGGTTTCCCTCAAAGGACCATTTGTAACTGGATAAATATAGTTGAACTTTCCCATACTGTTAAACTGTCTCTGTATCTGATTTCTGATATTAAGTTACAAATAATTCACAAACATTTAACATGTCAACATAGGTTGACACGTTGCTTTAAAAACATTTAAAGTTATAAGTTTAATAAACCCACATTACAGCAGCAAAAACAACCTCTTATCACGTGAACTTTGTCCAGACGAGCTTTGTCACAGTGGGTGATGAACAACTGCTGAGAACGTGTGACCCCATATTACATACATATTCATCCATAGATCATGTTCTAAAAAGAACACAAGCAAGATGAAAACAACACCATTAAATTAAACGATTAGAAGATTTGAGTTAAAAATTCTATCCAGATGTTTTCCTGTGGTCACGAAATTCAGTGCTTTTTTTTTTTTTCTTTGGTTGGTTGGTTTTTTTTTTATTTGTTTTTGGGGCGGGGGGGGTTGCATAGAAAAAGTCTCTTCTGAGCTTAAGTTGTTTGAGAACTGCGCTCCTGCTCAGCTTCTGTGGCTGGTATGGCATGTCTCCATACAACTTATCCACACAGAGCTTCTTGATGGATGATGAAGTAATGTTATCAGAGGTTTGTGGCAGTTGCTTTTTTCCCCTCCCATTTTTGTCCTGCATTAATCCTACCAAGCACACCTCCACAGTTAGACCCAACAATTTTTCCCAGGATAACTAAATTTTACTCATAGCCTTTTCCACCACATCAGTCCCTCCCTGTCGTTGTCCCATGCATTGAAGCTACATGAAAAAGCTCCTCGGGACAGACAGACGTCAGCCTTCACGCCTAATATGAAAATTGATATCTGCACTGTGTCAGTGTTGTCTGCGCGTTTATCAGCAGCTAATGAAAAAGCCAGATAGCTCCCTCTGTGACCTCGGATGTAAGATTGCCTCCCTCACTCTGCTATGGTGTTTTGTCTTTTTTGACAAACCCTTGGCATGCACCGCTACAAAAACGCTCTGAGAAACTCTTTAAAGCACAAGCAAGGTCTTCAGACCATTTTGAGATGGTCACAAAACCCAATGATGTTGTAGAAATACTTTAATCTAGTGGCAGGTTGCTGTCTCTTCATGGGATGGCTTGAATTTTGGGATATGTAGTTTATTGTCACTTTATGTTTATATTTAATGTCTCGTGGCAGATTAGGCCCGCAGCCTGGTGTGTGACACAAGTGGTGTAGAGCACTTAACACAGAAGAGATCACAGTGACTATCTGCTAAAGCTGTGTCCACACTGGAAACAGTTTGCTGTGCTTTGAATTGACAGCTGTTAACTTGTGGACGTTACAGGCTTCTGATACATTTAGTACCAGATGGGATGTTAGTCAACAGTATTTTTCATTCTCATTGGTAGTCACTTCAGTGACTCACCTGGAAGTTGAGAAACATGAACCTTGGGTCCCACCCTCATGTATACTTAATATAATCAGTATTACCAGCATTTAACCTCTAAGAGTTTTAAATCCTGTCAAGTTGTCCCTGTCTTACTCATTTTTTTTTCTGTACTGCTTGCATGCAAAAGTTAAAAACTACCATAAATCAACATTATGAGTATCATGTTTGCTTTGCAGTTTTAGTAGAATTAAGGTGAAACGGAGCATTTGGTGATGGTTTTAATAGTGGTAAAAGTAAAGCTTTTCATTGAATTCAGGCATTGTATTTATAAAGCTTTCCAGTGGAAATCCTAACAGCTTCCCATTTTAAGAACCTTGCTCAGTTACTTGGAGGCTTTTAACCTAAAAATTACAACTTTGTGTACAGTTTGCTTTTGAATATTTTTTTTGTACTTGACATGCAGAAAGTTCTTCCTAATATTGAAATATGCTGATGAATTATAATTGCTAAAGAAATGAGAGTAAGAAGCTGGGCTGACAATTTTAAGGAAAGTAAGGCGTTGGGCCACTCCTTGATATGCAGCCACCCCCCAGGCCCTGTGAGTAAGAGTGCTGTCATTATGGAAACAACAAGTCCCAACAGGATAAAAAGTTTTCATCAAAAGAGAGAGGTTATTATTCAGTTTGGTATTCATTTAGGCACAGATTGTACTCGGATGTGCAAACTATAGTCATGGATTTAATGCTTTTTCGTAGTCCAATCTGTGCCCACTTCAGAGAACAAAGCTGTGCTGAATTAGTATAGTGTTGTGCATGCTTGTACAGACCTTGGCATGTGAAGTATAATATTGATGAGGCACACCTAATGTTAGACTGAGGCTTCCTTTGCTTGGTCATGGCCTCAAAAATCCCAACATGGGTCATTTATGCCTGTGTTGCTGGTGCGTTTGTGACAAGGAAAGTGTCCAGTAAAAACAAGTTATCTGTGTGCTGGGTATATTTTGTCTGAGATTCATTTTTAGCTTTGCTCTGTGTTTGCTGTGCTATTTGAATACCCAGGGTAAATATTGCACTGTGTAGCCTATATTGCGCTTCACTTATGCAAGTATGCTAGAGTCGAGGCCAGTAACACTCGACTTCCTCTTTCGCTGGCTTATACCTCACCTATTAAAGAGCTAAAATCACACTTCAAGTTTGTTATAAGAGCTGTCATATTTCATAGCAGTGTTGACCATATAAAAAAACAACTTTTGTATTATTGTTATTTATGTGCTGAGAATGTCTTAGGCTACGTCCACACGTACCCGGGTATTTTTGAAAACGCAGATCTTTCTATGCGTTTGCACCTTTCGTCCACACGTAAACGGCGTTTTCAGTCACTGAAAACGGAGATTTTTTTAAAACGCCTGCCAGGGTGGAGATTTTCAAAAACTCCGTTTTTGCATTTACGTGAGGACGAGGAAAACTGAGAAAACGCAGCGTCAAAGGTGTGCGCCTTTTTTGACGTCACACTGTGCGCCACGTTATTGTTTCGGTGAAATGAATTTCTACAATACTGTTACCGTTAATTGTACTCTCTGCAGTGTTTAAATGCTTACATATACACAGTTACTGTCCCTCCACACATACCACTCGGTTCTGCTTCTATGCCCCATCTTTGTTTACTCTTTCCCACCGAGGCTTCTAGACTTCTGATTGGCCAACATTTCGACACGGTTAGGAATATATCGCCACCTGTTGCTTTGGCGTGTTCCTAGCAGCGTTTTCCTTCATTTCTGCATTTACGTGTGGATGGGATTATTTTTTTAAAACGGAAACGGAAAATCTCCATTTTCAAAAATACCCGTGTACGTGTGGACGTAGCCTAACTTGAATAGAACCAGATTTTTTGGTTTGTTTGTTATTTTAAAATCACACCAAATCACAAACCACACATTACCTTAGAACATTAAATCTTTGGTAAGGTTGCACTGTATCAGAGGAAATCTTGGGTGTTATTTTCAGACTTTACAAGTGACTTATTAACCACTTTTTTTTGTTTTTGGCAGTACTAACCCAACTGTAGAAAAGACGTTAACCCATGAATTTGCATTTTTAACATGCTTTATGCTTCATGTTGATATAAAATACTCTTCACCACTCGTCACTACCAGTTTACCGAAACCCCACTTGTGCCCAGGTCTTTTTGGAGATATGGCACTTGCTATCTATTTCCCCCAAGTGTTTGTCAGACATCATAATGAAGCATCCATGTGTCCCATATTACACACACACTTTTGATCTGATCTTTCCATGGTTGTCCTGACAGAAGAAAACCAGAATATGATTTCTTCTAGACAGGTGGCCAGAATGATCACATCTGTAGCACGGTTATTTAAAGTGTCTTTCTTATTTAGATCCAGTATCGCATGTACGAAAACCAGTGCATATCCTAGCTGTACAGGACAGTGTTAGTAGTTAAAAGGAGAAAAAAATGTGGGTACAAACAGAACTGCCTGTTGTACTCATGTTAACTGTAACTGAAGGTGGATGGAGGCTGTGTAATTTTGACCCCTGCCCCTCTACTGTCTGCCCTAGTGTTTAGACTCGTCAGTGGGGAAGAGGAAAAGAAGCTTGGCTGTTAGCTCTTCTCAGGATCCATCTTTCTCAGGATTAAACCAGGTGTGACCTTTACCACAACACCAGCTGCCTCACAACTGCAGTTGTCGCTTTGCAATCATATTTTACTACACTGGTTTAAAATGAATTAGCCCACCAGCACCCATCTTGCAGTTGCATAATGCCCAGCGTATATACTCCATCTAACAGAGTGAATCTTGTTAGTATTGGCTAAGAAGTAGTTGTCATTGCCATGTGATATAACAAAGACGCTGAATTCATCTAAATTATACACGAGTGCCTGACTGTCCTCATTGGTCTAAGAGGAAGTGAAATGACTTAAACTGCAATTAGTTTTATTACAGATGAATCAAACCTAAGTAGGTTTAAGCAGTGGTGAAATGTATTTACCAGAACCTTAATAACAAGAAGTCAGTGAGCTAATAGTAACAAAAATTGGAGAAACAGCAGAAACATTAATTTATCATAGAATCTAATGTTCTGCTTGATTCTTGTGAAGTGTTTCATACTTTACCAGTACTGGTGGGTGGTGGGACTGACAGAGCAGTGTGCACTGTGTAGATCTAGTTTTTCACACAGAAAAATGGAAGTTTATTTCATTTTCACCAATAAGACTGTTGTCTTTATGTACCAGCAGGACAGCAGCAAATCGCATTTAACGTGACTGACATGCAGTGATAAACTGTTTGACCTGCTTTAGTGCCTCAATGTTGAGGCATTGAAGTTGCCTGGTTCTTTATGCCCTTTTTTAAAGGTTGCTTATAGTTGCTGTTTTTGGTTATCTAAACCTAAAATTAAATCTTTCAATAAGAGACATTTAAAGTCTTAAAACTAAGCTGAGGCTGTGCTGGGGGACCTTATTTATGTCATCCCAGTGAAGTTGAACTGCATGTGCGACCTCTGTAGAGTCCAGTTATCATGTCATGCTAGTGACTCTGACCATAGCCAAATATAAAAACTACTTTAAAAAAAATAAGCCTCATTGTTGCCCGTCTAGTGCATCAGTTAATTTCATTACCACCAACACAACCAATGGCAGAGGTCAGGTTTTTCTGAAAATCTTGTGAATGCGATCAAGAAAGTTGCCTTGAATTTTCAAATTGATGCAATAAGTGTCTGCTTGAGGCTGAGGGGTAGCACTGGCAGTCACCAGTATTTTATTTTTTGAACAGTGTATCTGGGGCTTAAAACTATGAAATAGTGAGTAATTTGTCAGTTGTGAAAATAACATGGGCCAGTACAGTGAATTGTACTTGGCTGCACTTTTTAGGAGACTTTAGGTGCGCTCACTCAAAGACTGGAGTGAGTAGGATTTCTGTCTTGATAGGAGGTTTGGTCATTTTATAACAGGGTGTTTGTGTGTGAACACTGAATTATGGCTGCATGCCTTAATTATAGAGATGAGACACCTTAATTTGAATTTTTTTTTTCTCCCAACCCCTTGACCAGTCACATTTGGGAGCTATTAATTTCCCCCCCCCTCAGTCATAAATGGCAATATTATATTGGCTGTGGGTGTGCATTTTTATTTAATTTTTTTGTTTTAAACTGGGGGTTCTCTACACAAAAAAAGAATTGTAGAGCGCATGCCAGGTGTTGAAAGGTACTGTTTGAATGTTTAAGGAAGTGCTGAAGGCAGACCAGCATTTCTCTACATTGTAGGGGGTCACAGTAATGGTCTATCCAGTTGATGTGGTAAACTATGCGAAACTCGTATTGTTGGAAAGGTGTGTTCTCTGGACATGTGTTTTTACCCCTCAGCCGTAAAAGGTTGATGGGGGTACTGTCGTCAGTGGCGGTTTGTAATTGTGACAGCTTGAGAGTGAGGTGACATAGGAGCGTCAAATCGATACCATAGGCGTATCGACTTAAAATCCCCTTACCAGTGACTTTGACCTCAAGGCCAAGGACGGAGGTCAAGTTTTCTGAACATTTTGTGAATGCCATAACTCAAAGAAGTCACCTAGGATTTTCACAATGATACCATAGGTGCCTCTGCTAAAAACCTTGGACGAGTTTGAATCTCACTGACCTTGACTTGAAGATCAGAGGTCAAGTTTTCTGATTAACTTGAGAACAAGGCGATTTAAGATTTTTGACATTGCTAGTTGAGGTGTAGTCTTTGTTTTGTTTTTTGTTTGTTTTGTTTGTTTGTTTTTAGGGCTTGTTACAGAGCCTTCTGCAGTTGATATAGATTGTGGGAAACTGAAGTGTTGCCGCCTTCAGCAAAAATGGCGTCTGTAAGCAACGCTTGCAAGCGAACCATGCCATCATGGGGCATCCATCCCTAACAAACTTGATATTCATTTGAATTCTACACCACTTTTAAAATTATACCCAACAATGAATTGGCATGTTTTAATTAGGGAAAAAGTATGTCCCAGACTCGTACACAACCATTTTGTTTTTGTGTGGAAAGGCAGACACCAAGAAAGAGCCCAAGAAAACTCTAGACCACCTGTCAGAGGGTTAAATAACAAGGCTGTGGTTCTAATCACCTTCCAGCCTGGAGCTTCTGTTTATAATGGTCGTTTTGGAGATGTGATAAAGGTGCTCTGCCCATATAAGTAATTCAAAAACTTTTATCTTGTACTTTAGATAAGTCGCCCATTTCTATTTTCAAGTGTCGTCATCAAGCCTTTATTTGAACTTGGAGTGGGGTGTTTTTTGGGGGGGGGGGTTAGCATTTAAGTGTGTGCTTTTAAACAAGAAAATTGGGGGGGGGGTCCGTTTCTGTTGTTGTTTTGTTTTTTGTGACAAATGTTATGCAGGTAAAGTATTAAATATTGCAATTTCTAAAATGGAGACCAGAGATGGGCAGAAGTGTCCAAATACTTTTTAAAGTAATGAGTAAAGTAAGGATTACATTGCAAAAAGTAATTTGATTACTGTAACTTTCCTGTAAGCACACTGCGTTACTAAAGTATGATTTTGTTTGTGAGAGTGCCTCATGACAATGACATACGAGTGTGTGACGTCCATAGCTGCCACAGACGTGTGCAGATTACTTTTGAAAATAATCAGTAAAGTAATGGGATTACTTTCTTGAAGAAGTAACCAGTGACTACTTTTTTCAAGTAACTTGACCATCAATGATGGAGACCAATGAGCAGTTTGTTGCTCACTTTATTATTTTAAAAATATTTATTATTGCTCTTTTAATAAGACAAAAGTACTCTTTATCCAGTTACTCGATTAATCAATGGAATAATCAAGAGAATACCAGATTATTACAGTAATCAATGGCGGCAGTAGACATTCTGTCATGGTTTGGGACTGAATTTCAGCCAGTAACGTTGGATCTTGGTAAAATTATGAATGCAGAAGAGTACATCATGCAATGCCAACTGGAAAGTGTCTAGCTTTAGTTTTAAAAATGACAGTGATTTCAAATAAGCTTCCAGGTAAAGGCGTATCTGGATAGAGGCGGGGCGAGGGGGACCCAAAACCAAAATAAAACAGTGGAGCTGTGAACCCAGACCGCATTATTATTGAAGCCGTGGTGTCATGTTGACAGAGTGGAACAAAAGACTGCTAACCTCCAAATGAAGCCCGGGCAGTCGTCCCAGAAGGCTACTTAAGGGTGGTCAATACCAAATACGGACTGAAGCTTGTTAAACTTTTTTTATTTCTATGTATTATTTGCATGTGTCTATAAATCACTGCACCCATTTACTTAACAAAGCATAAATGACGGCTTTCGCCAGACTTTTGCACAGTGCTGTAAATGCAAAATAGAGAATCAGTAGTTGAGTAATAGATCGATGATTAAAATGGCTTTTTACAGTCATTTAAAAGACATTGCACTTCAGTCTAGTCTCAGTTCATATAAATAAATAAATAATAAAGAGTGCAGTGCCCCCACCCTCCAAGCACACTCCGCTGAGCAGCTGATATGAACTCGTACGCTTTTGCATATTGACATCATCACAAGGTTACATTCATCGTTGAGTAATGTTGCCATTTGTTTTACAGAAGGACAAAAAGGATGATTTTAATGAAAAAACTCTTTGTTCATCGGTAACCGATAACTAACTAGTCTTCTCTCCCTCTCCATCAGTTGTTCCTTATTGACTTTGGTTTGGCAAAGAAGTACAGAGACAACCGAACACGACAACACATCCCATACAGAGAAGACAAGAACCTGACTGGCACGGCACGCTATGCTTCCATCAACGCGCACCTGGGCATTGAGCAGAGGTCTGTGCAAACATTTGATAGACAGTCTTCAAAAATGCCTTTCAAAGGAAATTATAGGTTACTTTTTTTCCAACAGTGTGTTAAGAATCAAGAAATTTTTAAAAAATGACTAAATGGGCTTTTTGCTAAGCAAAGCAGTCCTGGGTTACATTGTATCTTAGTAATACTGCCACAGCAACAATTTCTAAGAGAATGAAAAATAATAATGAATATTTTGACGGTGCCAGGGAAACACTAATGCACCCCTTCTGTACTCAATGAACACTTTTTTGTCCTCAGTCGCCGTGATGATATGGAGTCACTAGGCTACGTGCTGATGTACTTCAACAGAACCAGTCTGCCATGGCAGGGATTAAAGGTATGTCGCTGACTTTGACACGCAGCAGGTAAAGACAGTAGTTTTGTTTGTGTTGGACGTGTGGATAGAGAGAAACTGAAGACACAGGACACAATGATATTTTGTGGTATCGCTCACCTAGTATGAGTTAGAGATGCACTGATTGTAACTTCTTTCTGGCTCAGACTCAGTGAGTGCACCTGTAGCCTGAGTGCATTTAGTGTAACAGTGGGTTGTGGCGTAAACATGCTGTTTGTATTTTTGTGTTGTCCAGGCTGCCACAAAGAAGCAGAAGTATGAAAAGATTTCTGAAAAGAAGATGTCCACCCCAGTTGAGGTCCTCTGTAAGGTAAAAACACTCTAACCCCACAACAGCAAGATTTTGAGACCTACATGTTCAATGTTCTCACACCCACACAGAGAAAAACCTAAATAGACCGTACAAAGATGCCAGAGCTAGCAAAATGAACACATTGAATTTTATATGTAATATTAGCCAGGTCAACTTCAGTTTAAAAAATCAAATAAAAATGGCGTTTTCCTGCAGTTATGTCATGTTCAGGGTTAAACAGGCACAATGATCAAAGCGGTGCACACTCAGTTGTATGAATGCATATTTGCAGGGTTTCCCAGCAGAATTTGCCATGTATCTAAACTACTGCCGTGGCTTGCGCTTTGAGGAGGCTCCAGACTACATGTATCTGCGCCAGCTGTTTCGCATCCTCTTCAGGTGAACACACGTGTCCAACTTTCTGTAAATGGCTGTCAGTTTGGGGTCGGTGAGCTTTGAGAGCTAAATGCAATTACCAGCAGTTAACCCCAAACACGTGTCTTTACTACATTCTGAAATTCAATGCTGATTCCATTACCTAATATTTTGTATGCAGTTGCAAACTTTTAGTAAAGACTGATTTGTATGCTTTTGAATAAACTGAAATGTTTCCTTCCTTTCACCCTGCCCGCTCCCATCGTACATCCTTTCACATCTTTTGTTATTTCTTTGTTTCTTTCCTACAAAATTATTTTAAACTGTTCAATGTTAATGTTGGTATACTATTTCTCTGTGTGTTTTAAGGACTCTGAACCACCAGTATGACTACACATTTGACTGGACCATGCTGAAACAGAAAGCCGCTCAGCAGGGGGCCTCCTCCGGGGGCCAGGGCCAGCAGGCACAAACCCCCACAGGCAAGCAAACTGACAAACCCAAGCCTAACATGAAAGGTTAGTAGCAAACAGCCAAGTGACGTTTTTTACAGGCGCCAATAGCTCATATAGTCATTCAGCATTATATTCAGGACTTACTGGGTTTATTTTGTTTGTTTTTTTATTGTTTTGTTTTATTATTAGAATACCCTATTCCATACCCCAGTGCCCCTGGAGAACAAACAAGCACCAAATTGGAAATAAAGCCAAAACGATATTGTTGCTGAAATGAAGTCAAGCCACATTATAAGCCTGAGGCACAACAATAATAATAATGATGATAATAATAATAATAATAATAATAATAATGCTAATAATAATATTGGAAAAGAGAGAAATATTTAATTAGAAGCAAAGACGTCCTTGGGGAATTTGACTACTAACTTTGCTGTCATGCTATTCTGTCCTTTTTCGGGGGTTGGACTACAGCCTTTCTCTGCTGTCGCAATGTTTTAATACTGACCAACTATCATTCTTGATTCTTCTGCAGTTGCTAACATTTCCTATCCAAACTTGAAAATGCTGAACATGTTGTCCGTTCCATGTTACATGATTGAGATGGTTACGCGCTGTATGGCAATGGCAGCTATAGACTGCTGCTGTGTTTGTGTATAAAAACATTTTGTACACATTTGATAAATTGAATAACATCAACAAATAGCAACAAATCAGGAATTTCAAAAGTGTCTGCATCAGATGTTTTTGATGCAGCGCCCTGTTTAACAGGGATTTCTCTGCTTCTTTCTTCTATCTACATAAAGATGCAAAAGGAACACGTGTATATATGTATACACATACACGTGTGTACTGTTTGAAGATGTCAGAACTTGACATAATTCCAAAGTTCTTTGTATTTATTTACTGATTATAAGGCTATAATAAATACTGTCCGATATTGACTGTAAATTATGTGGCTTTTTTCTTTAATTTCTTCTAAACCCAAATCACTCTCAAATGCATGTCATTGTGACAGCTAGCATTACGTGGCCAGGTTTGCATTAGAACCCATTTTGGCCCAACAAGACTTGGAGCTGTGATTATCTTGCTGTAGCAGAACCTCATGGCAGCACACACGTGACCAGTAGCATGTTCTTTGTTTCTTTTGTTGCTCTGTTGTGCCACATGACTTGGAGAATAAGACCAGTCTAGAAGACTCACATCATTTAGTATCTGTCAAGTGATCAGCGTGCTTGTCTCTTGATCTTGTGCACAAAGTTTTGCACACCATAATCTACATGTTATAGTTGGTTGCAGTCACCAGAGGGCAGTGTTAAAACAACTGCTCGTATGCAGTGCTGTTTGTGATGCTAGTTTAGTTTAGCTTCATCAGTCTATTGCACAGCCATGTTCACAATGAGAACTCCTGCAGGCACAGGAAGAACATGCAAACTCCACACAGAGCCAGTTTGAACAGCCACATGCAGTTTGTTGCATCAAAGTGGTACATGTATGCCAGTAGTATAGAAACTACCACTGACACCCTGTATGTCTGTCTGTGGATGATGGTTTGCTGTTTTATAGTTACATGTTGTGGTTCAGGTGAGATGAAATGCATTGTCACATATACTGAAGCTCAGCCTCATTAATCATCACCTTTTTCTCACTTCTAAAATATTTCACCATTTAAAGTAGTTTATTTACTGCAGTTGTGATACAGCATGGTTCCATGTAACATTAGCACCCACATGTTGTGCATGCACACTACCGTCAAAGGTTTTAGAACACTCCAATTTTGGGGGGTTTAGCTCAGCGGGCGACCACGTGCCATACAGCTGAGAGCGGCTGGCCCGGGTTTGAATCCAACCTGCCGCCCTTTGTCGCATATCTGCCCCCGCTTTCCTGTCCTTTCTTCAATGAGGCCATCAAATAAAGCAGAAAAAGCCAAATGAAATGTATATACTTTTTTTTGTTTTTAAAGAACCCCAATTTTTCCAGTTACTTATTGCAAGTCAAGTCATTCAAGTCCAATGAAAAACTCGAAATGGTACAAAGGCTGATCAAGCCTTAAAACATGGTACTACTATTACTACATGAACCTAGTTAGTCAGAACTACCTCAGGAAAAAAGAACAAGATGGTGAGCTTGGAAACATGGAGTGTCCGGCACAGTCTGCAGACTTAAACCCCATCGAGCTGGTTTGGGATGAACTGGACAGAAGAGTGAAAGCAAAGCAGCCTACAAGGTTCACATTTATGGGAACTTCTGCTACAGATATGGGAGAATATTTGATTTTGTATTGTAGAAAGAATGCCACGGCTGTGTTCAGCTGTTATATCTGCCAAAGGAGGCTACTCTGATCAGTCAGAAGGTCAGAATATATTTTGGTCTGTAATAAGGTTGGGCGATTGAACGAATATGTCGATGATAGGCTGAGCCTTTGCCGATCGGAAGTTTGCTAATAATGTTGGTTGAAGCTAAGAGAAGCAGTCAACAGAAAAAAATAATAGTGCTGTTTTAACAGCATCCTCTTCCAGCTGCAAGCAAATGTAGCAATTAATTTACTTAAACTCATAACAGAAAGAAAGAAATGTTCAGAAAAAAACAAAAACATTTTATTTAAATAAAAAAACACGATGGTGGAGCGGGAAGCAAAGAGAAACTGGCTTCTTTTTCCCACTGTGTTTACAGCTTTACAGTGTTTGTGTCTGACACACTCGACCAAACAACTAATACAAAATTAAACAAAGTCAGTTAAAAATCAAAATGTCTCAGCCAATCATGGAAGAAAAAACTCAGATGTAATGTTAAGCCTTTGTGTGATTTGGCACATCTCAAATAAATCGATGAATAATCCAAAATGTATCTGTATTAATACTGAAACAGGAAAAGAAGGTAAAATATTCCCTCCAAACAAAACGTATAAATTCTAAATGCACAAGTCAGTCCGTGCGTGACTACATTGCTCCGCCCATCAGAAAGTCTGTACCTGTGTGAGTATATTGCCTGTCGTCTGTTATTGGACTGACGATTGTCGGTTGGAAAATTAACTGATTCCACGATTTCTTCTTAAACTCCAATTCCTTTCATTTCAGAATACAATGAGACATTAATCAACATCATTTTCAATAAAAACTAGAAACATTGGGGTTTTCTAAAACTTTGATGGGTAGTGTACATTGGTGAGCTCACAAAATGCTACTAAATATCCAACATTAAATTTAGCTGTAGTGCGAATGATGGTGATGCTCAAAGTAGTAATGTAGTTACAACCTATGGGTTTGTAGTTCTTTTGGTAAACATTTGTTCACTAATGGTGATACTGAAATTCCACACACCTTAATGTATTCTATATGGTTACTAAAACATCGTGTTGCCTGTGTAGGCTCACACTAGCTGAGAGTATTGATGTTGTTTCAGTAACTCTAGTTTGAAATGAAACAGACAGCAGGTAGCTTGAATGAGGAATCTGGTAAATCCCAAAAGGTTGATGCTGTTCATCTGAACGTTTTCAGATTCACTTACCTGGATGATCGAGCATGCATCAAGACATTTGTAGGGAACCTTCTAGGGAACTAGCATTGTAGGACACCGATACCAAGTTTGGGGACTTGCTGTAGTTGTCCTCCTGTGTTTTACACCTGTGTGCTGTTTGGAGTTCTTTGCTGCTGACCTTTTGCTTTCACTGCGCTACATGCTTACACTTGCTGGTGTGGGTGTTGAGTTTGTCCATATCTGTGGCACCATCTCTGCTCCTAAACAACTGTGGTAATGATGCTTCTGTCTGTCTCTAGGTTTTTGAGGGGTCTGCTCTGAGCAGAGCTCCTGAAGTGTTGGTGACCAGGACTAATAAGTCTCCCTTCCTGGATAAGCGACAAACAAGAAAGTCTTTCCTTCCATCATAACTGTCTATGTAATGGAAATATATAGATTTACACACACCTTTGTCAGTTGTGTTATCTATATATTCATATATGTGTATATATAATAAACCCTCCACTCTGAAAGAAAATCAGTTTTTTTTTTTTTGTTTGTTTTTTGTTTTTGTTTTTAGGATGTGGAGGCTGTAGCCCCTTCTCTCCCCCCCCAGACACACATGCCCTTTCCCCATCCACCCTTCTGTCCCCGTCTCTGTTCTCCTCTGTGTTGACTTTGTTTCTTTGGAAACTGAAGTTGAGATCAGCTGACCGTTTTTGTTTTTCCTCTCCTAGTAGAAACATCTCAAAGCATCTCTTCTCTTCCCATTCAGTTATTTCACTCCCTCCTTTTACCAAGCAAATGTTAAACATGTAAACCTAAAACCTGTTCTCCCTTTTGTTTCTTATATAATTGAATGACACACCCCTGGATGTTATTTACTAAAAAAAAAAAAAATCAAATGTTGATTTTTTTTTTTTTCTTCTTCTGGTTTTCTTTTTGTTTTCCTATGGTGATTAGGAGTTTGCCTGTTAATAAGCAGTGGATGGCAGTCAATGGTAGAATGATACTCTGGCTCTCTCCCTCTCTAGAGCTCTGAATGATAAATCTGTTGTTAAATCTTCTCCATAAATGCCAATAAAAATATTACATAACTCAGAGCAAGCACAAGTTCTTATCAGCCACCTTCACATGAAAACTGTGTAGAAAGCACCAGTCGGGCATGATCTGTGAGCGTGCATCTGTTGCTTGGTTTTTGTGTTTTTTCCCAGCAGGTACCATTATAAAGAAATCCTCTTCACCGGAATATTGGGGATATTCACATGGTATTTAAAAATCCCCCTTCCACTGTTTTTTAATCTGGCTTCCAAAAATGATCACTCATCGTTACACTGAGTATACAAACGTCAATTTTTAATTTACTATTTCTTTTCCTTTTCCCCCCTTTTTAAGGCTTTAGATTCAGCGTGCTGGATCATGAGACCAACTGTTTAAAGCTCTGTCTCAAGTTATCACACACATACCAGTCGTTTGTTAGGTGTATGAAGTACACTGGGATAAGTTTTTCTTGCTCAGAGATGTCCTTTATTATAAAGATTCAGTGATTATAAAGTATATGGCTGTCTTTGATTTTTTTTTTTTTCCCCTTTTTTCCTTTTTTTTTTTTTTTTTTTTTTTCCATCAGTCAAACTTCTCGTCAAACATCGAGTCTTGTACTCTGTACACAGGTTAGCACTGTAGCCTCGTACCAATATACCACTAAACAACTTATTTCCGAATAAACGTTGAGACGCTTTTGGGGTTTTTTTGTTTTGTTTTTGAGAATGATCTAGATTAATAAGACTGGCTGACCCAGCTAAGGTTGAAGTATACATCAGTATACATCAGTCTCACCATGTCGTGCTGTTACTATAGGTATGAACTATGCATTTATTAACAGTAATAAGTCCAATCTGACTACATCAAACTGTAAATTCATCATCTATGCCTCACCTTGCTATTGTTAGCATGTGACTTTGGAAAAACCAACCTTGGTAGTTGGAATGTGACATGTACAGAAACACGGTGACCTAAACTGCAACTTGTGATGCCAAGCACTAATTATCGAAGTTCATTTTAAGGATGGAAACGCTCGCACCTAGATCGACCCTGGGTTCACGCATCTGCCTTCAAGGGACTCTTCATTTTACATGCAAGAGGAAGATGTTGGCTGTATGAGACCAGTAAAGTATACTGGCAGCATGAATCAGCTTATGAATAAAGATCAAACTAATATGAATGTTAGACCCTAGCCTGATGGCAGCAGAGCTGCTGCGAAGCAACAGTCTGCACAAGACACAGCACTCTGTAGTTTGTATTATATGAATGTGAGCTGTTGCACTTCTGCACAATCAACACCAAATATGTGGAGTCATAGTGACAGGTGCGCCAACAGATCCATAAATACTAATGTCTCCATCCTTTGCATGCTCCATATTTTATACAGTGTTTTACAGGCGACCTCCATCAGCCCCCAACAGTTAAACAAGCTGTAACGTTTCTAATGAGACATTATTCCTGGAGATCAATGTGAGCACTCGGCAGGTAACTCCAATAGGATGGACAAAGTATAAACACATGAATGGAAATCCCGGCAACAGTCTGACATCCCTGTGTTGGTGGTGATGTGGTTCCTGGGCTGTTTTTGTAACAATGTGAAATTTGTGACTTAACCTGGACGTGAAATAAATGATAATTACACTGTGGGTGTGTCTAGTGTACTGCGCACCCACAGCTGTCCTGAAGTAGGCTTGACATATCAACACGAAGTAACTCCAAACCTTAGTAAGCTAACCTAAATCTAACAGTAGTTCTGTTGCCTAAACCTGACCAAACTGTAACAAGAATATTGAAAAACTAATATAGTGACTGCTGTGAGCTTTTCTGTTTGTTTTTATAAGAAACGTCCCCACTGTTGTCTTTTGGAACTGACCAGGACATTGGTCAGTTCTAATTATGCTCCTGGAACAACATCAGTTCTGTTTATTATGGGGCTGAAACGGCACCAATACAGCAGAAGATGTAACGTATCATCTTTAACATTTCAACGTTAAGGGTCAATTACTAGAACTGTTTGGTTTTTGGTATCTACGTTCAAGGTGAGCATCTTTCTCCACTTACATCAAAAACACTTTCTTTTCTTGGGAGAATGTTCAAAAAACTGAGTTTAAAAGCAAACTCTTTGGCAAGTTTCCTGTATGTTCAGTATGAGCAGAGGAAGAGTGATGGAGCCTGATATGCTTCATGATGGCAGGTAAGGAACACAGCCTCCATTTCACTCCAGTGGACTGAAGAATATGAACAAGTGTCAGGAGGAAAGAAGAGTTATTCATGTAGGGATCTTGAACTTTGATCGGATGAAGCTAAATTCTACGTTCACATTTCCATGACAACTTTGATACTTCCTGCCATGTGGCTTCTGAGTTGTTCACATCCAAGTATTGAAAGTGTGTGACCGACTCTTACCTGCTATTTCTCATGCAGCGGTGGGTGGGAATTTCCCCCAAGGACAGCTCGTGCAAAATAAGGGAGGAGCAAACTTAAAGTTTCCATGACAGCCTTCCATCTAAATCATTCCCCCGGTCCACTGTGTACTCTGCAGTCTGTATGCTTTTTAAAAACATGTCCTCTGGGAAAGCTTTACTGTCAATGAGGCTGTTTGACAGTGAAAGTGACCCAGAGGACACCGTGTCAGAGACAGGATTGTGTTGAGGACCCTGATTTTGAGGAATTCTCCATCTGATGTGAATGAGAGTGTTGACCCTCCTGTTGTCAGCAGACGAAATCCCCTCCAAAAATGGAAAAATAATATGATCCATTTCCCAACTCCAACAGCAGGGTACACTGAGTGCTGCTAACATTATCAAAATGCTTCCAGGCCCACCAGATACAGTCAGCCATTTTGAGGACATCAAGTCATCGTTTGAGCTCTTCATGACACCATCGATTGAAAATATTGTACTTTGAATGACAAATTTAGAGGAATGTGTGTGTATGGGAACAGTTGGAAAGATTTGGATGTGACTGATGAAAGCTTGCATTGGCGTGCTCATTTTGGCAAAAGGTGAAGCAACAGTAATGCCTGTAATATGCACGTTCACACAGGCTGGTGAAGCCGCTGGAATAATGTCTTATTTGGTGAGGAATTGCTCAAAAGAAAGGTTACCATGTTGGGGACGGTGAGAAAGAACGAGCCCGAGCTTCCTTCTGAACTTCTTGATCTCGGGAACAGGAAGGTAACATTTACAGTGTTTCTGTTCACTGAAAGAGCATCTCTAGTCTCTTATTGGCCCAATAAAGGTGAAAATGTCCTGCTGCCAGTGTTGGGAAGGTTATTTTGAAAATGTATTCCACTACAGATTACAGATTACATGCCCCAAAATGTATTCTGTAACGTATTCCGTTACGTTACTCAATGAGAGTAACGTATTCTGAATACTTTGGAATACTTAATATATTATCATGCTGTTTACAACTACATGAATGTACTATTGCTGTGATTTATTACTGTTACTGAAGGTCCGCGGCTCCGAACCGTAGTAAAGGGACCTCTGGCTAATACGTCGGGTTCGTGTCGGGCTGGTAGCCGAAAACTAGCTTTACTTTGTTGTCTGGGTCAACTTTGCTTGCCAGAGACAGAGAGAGGCGTTGAAAGGCTGCTCCAACGGAACTTATTGTTTCGGAGGAAAACACGAACACAGTGTACAGTTGAGTCTTAATAGCTTACTTACAGCTGGGCTCGTCAGGCACTCTTCTTGGCTGCTGTGGTTATTATTATATTTACATGCTTCCAGCTCCCGTTTTTGCTCCGTGACAGCTCGGACTTTTCTTTCTTTCTCCCTCCCTCGCTCACAGACACATAACGGGTATGGTAGTCCATTCTCCCTGCAGCACGGACTACACTGCCCATCAGGCTACATGCTTTAGGGCCATGCCTGTAGCATTCTGCCTTTTAGCTTTGCACAACAACAACAACAAAAAGGCGCTCTCTCACCCAGGAAACACACAGTCGCAGAGAGCATCACCCTGTAACCATGGCAACCGTAACGCTGCCGCCTGGAACAACAGAACGTAGCTGTCAAACAAACCCAAACAGTCCTGACCCGCGACAATATGAAACAGGGAAGTACCGCCGTGTAATCCATTTATTTCAACAAAGTAACTGTATTCTGAATACCACCTAAAGTCCACCGTTATTGGACTCATCTCGGACGGGAATGAGTCTGCCTACAGGAGGGAGGGTGGACGTCTGGTGTCCTGGTGCAGCCACAACAACCTGGTGCTGAACGCCCAGAAGACAGTGGAGATTATTGTGGACTTCAGGACACACAGCCCCACTCGCCCCCATCATCCTGACTGACACCCCCATCACCTTTGTGGACTCATTCTGCTTCCTGGGTACCACCATCACCCAGGACCTCGAGTGGGAAGCCACCATCACCTCCGTCATAAAGAAAGCCCAGCAGAGGATGTACTTCCTGAGGCAGCTGAAGAAATTCAACCTGCCAACACAGACGATGATGCAATTCTACACCGCAATCATCGAGTCCATCCTCACCTCCTCCATCACCGTGTGGTACGCTGGAGCCACTATCAGGGACAAACTGAGACTGCAGCGTGTTGTGCGCTCTGCTGAGAAGGTGATTGGCTGCGGACTTCCATCTCTGCAGGACCTGTACACCTCCAGGACACTGGGGCGTGCAGCTCGGATCACAGCTGACCCTTCTCACCCTGGACACAGTCTGTTTGACCTGCTCCCCTCAGGCAGGAGGCTCCGGTCCATTCGCACCAGAACCGCTCGCCATAACAACAGTTTCTTCCCCTCTGCTGTTGGACTCATGAACAATAACCACATGACTGTTCCCACCACTAACACATGACCCTACACTGTGTTCACTGCATCATTCCATGTTTGCACTGATCACCACCTGCACTCATGTATATATCTATCTACTTAGCACTTTTAAGTTTTATTTTTATGTTTATTTAAGCGTTATCTGACAGTATGTTTGCACTAAGTACCGCAGCAATTTCCTAATGTTGTAAACCTGCTCAACATTTGGCAATAAAAGTAATTATTGAAGTTAACTCAGAAAGATGAGTTGGAGAAAAAGAGTCTAAATGAATATCAGTGGTACTAAAAGTAGCTGCAGATAATGTTACATCTGTGGGATGATTATAAGTCATTTTTTTCCTCTAATGATAAAAATGTTATTAGTGAAGAAGTTCATGAAAACAACTCTACATAAGGTGCTGGGAATTATTGAGACAACAGAGAGGGACTGTCAACCTGGCTACAGTGCTGAAGAGAAACCTGGGGCCCTTCATCTTCACATTATTGATGTGAGTGTATCAAACATTAATGATATTGTGAAATTATTAAGGACTGGAGCAGATAATTTAGTCATGAGGAGGATTTGCCCTGGAAAGCTGATGAGACCTCATGTTGAGAGAAGAGGATCCATCAAGTTTGCTGCAGTGATTTGTGCTTTTGAGGAATTACATATCAATGACCAGTCCACACAGATACAAAAACTTTGATCAGACATAAGGTTTGTCCACAAAATCTTCTAAGATTCAAACCAGAATAAATGCAAGAATTATTTACACACAATATGCGCAGTTCAGCTCTCACGATCCTGTGTGCACTTTGCATTCAAACCTGACTAAATGTGTTCATGTTCACACTGTTTGACATCCTCTCATTATCTTTTGTTTCAAAAAGGTTAAAGCGTGTCCATGACACACACACACACCACACGTGGGCTGGGTCACTCTACCCTGAAGCCACAAAAGTTCCAGCAAAAAAAAAAGGCCCCGGTGAGAAGGTCCTGAGTGGTGCTGAGTTTATGAGATGTGATGACTATGGTGTGAGAGAAAAGGTTATGTCATCACCAAAACCAGTAAAGTCACGTCCATGTGGTCATTAATGTGTCGTCCAGAGGAATCAGAGGAGGAGTGTATTCAAAAAAACTCCAAAGTGTCTGACACAAACACTCCTCTTCCCTGGTATTCAAACCATTTTCTGGAGGCAAATATGAAGAATGGAGAAGACAGGGTACAATTAAAACTGGCTTGGGTTTTATGTCATACACTTTGTTACTTCCTCTACTTCCTGATAATGGACAACATTACTGACCACATGGACGTGAACACTACTGGTTTTGCTGCGAGAACATCTGTTCTAGCTTTTCACCATCAGTCACACCATCTCAAAACCTGTCAGCACCACAGCACCTTCAGGGGCACCTCTTTTTTAATGGAACTTTGTGGCTTCAGGGTAGTTGGACCCAGCCCACGTGTGGCATGTGTGTGTGTGATGGGGACGCAAACTCTACCTTTTGTGAAACAAAAAGATAATGTCACATCAGTCAAACACACAGAACATAAACATGTCCAGCAGTCAGGTTTGAATGCAGTACTTACATATGCGCATTGTGTGTAAATGCTGCTCACACATTTATTCTGCATTTGCACGGCTCATGAGATTCTTGGAAAATTTATGTCTGACAAACCTCTTTGTATCTGCCTGTGGTTTGTACCACTGGATGTAATTCTTTGTCTGTATGCACAAATCATGGCTGCAGCTGTTGATGGATCATATCGTCAATACATTGAGGTCTCACTTTTGAGGCAAATTTCCTCTGACAAGTTTCTGAATTATCTTGTTAATTTTTTACATCCTATAACAAATGATACTGTATGCACTCCTGTCAATAATGTGGAAGATGATGACGAGGGGCCAACGGGCTGTGACCTTGTCCAGGTTGTCCACCCCTCCCTTTGTCTCATTAACGTCCAGCACCATGTGTGAGTTGTTTTCATGTCTTCCTCACTAATAACATTTTTGTGCATTGTTAGAGCAAAAGGCAGTGTTATAATCATCCCAATAGATGTAACATTATCTGCAGCTACTTTTAGTACCAAAATATATTCATTTAGACTCTTTTTCTCCAACTCAAATTCAGAATCAACTTCAGATAATTACTTTTATTGCCAAATGTTGAGCAGGTTTACAACATTAGGAAATTGCTGCGGTACTTAGTGCAAACATACTGTCAGATAACGCTTAAATAAACATAAAAATAAAACTTAAAAGTGCTAAGTAGATAGATATATACATGAGTGCAGGTGGTGATCAGTGCAAACATGGAATGATGCAGTGAACACAGTGTAGGGTCATGTGTTAGTGGTGGGAACAGTCATGTGGTTATTGTTCATGAGTCCAACAGCAGAGGGGAAGAAACTGTTGTTATGGCGAGCGGTTCTGGTGCGAATGGACCGGAGCCTCCTGCCTGAGGGGAGCAGGTCAAACAGACTGTGTCCAGGGTGAGAAGGGTCAGCTGTGATCCGAGCTGCACGCCCCAGTGTCCTGGAGGTGTACAGGTCCTGCAGAGATGGAAGTCCGCAGCCAATCACCTTCTCAGCAGAGCGCACAACACGCTGCAGTCTCAGTTTGTCCCTGATAGTGGCTCCAGCGTACCACACGGTGATGGAGGAGGTGAGGATGGACTCGATGATTGCGGTGTAGAATTGCATCATCGTCTGTGTTGGCAGGTTGAATTTCTTCAGCTGCCTCAGGAAGTACATCCTCTGCTGGGCTTTCTTTATGACGGAGGTGATGGTGGCTTCCCACTCGAGGTCCTGGGTGATGGTGGTACCCAGGAAGCAGAATGAGTCCACAAAGGTGATGGGGGTGTCAGTCAGGATGATGGGGGCGAGTGGGGCTGTGTGTCCTGAAGTCCACAATAATCTCCACTGTCTTCTGGGCGTTCAGCACCAGGTTGTTGTGGCTGCACCAGGACACCAGACGTCCACCCTCCCTCCTGTAGGCAGACTCATCAACGTGTCTTTTAGACCCCATTCCTACAAAACTGCTCAAAGAAGTCCTGCCATTAATTAATGCTTCAATCTTAAATATGATCAACCTCTCTCTAATAATCGGCTATGTACCACAGCAACAGGCCTCATTCATCCAAGCAGTTACCAGCTAACACTCGCGCACATTCATACTCTGATGGACACATCGGAGAGAACCTGGGGTCAGTATTTTGTCCAAGGACGGAGCCAAAATTCCCTTTTAACAGGAAGAACCTCTGGCAGAAGCAGGCTTTGGGAGAAGCAGCCATCTGCACCTCCTCCACCTCCTCCCTGCTCTTATCGCTGTCCCAGGTGAGATCTGGACTGTTGTCTGCATAATTAATGATGTGAGTTGTACTAAACTTTGCATCAGCACCTCTGAGGAGAACTGGTGCTTGGTAGAGACGTGGTAGATGCGTTATTTCCCAGAACCTTGAACAATGCTAACCTCCGTGCCACCATGAACTAGTTTTTCACTCTGAGACAGGATTTTTCTAATTTTAGAGATATTGTGCAAAAAGAAATCAGTCCTACATACAGTGGGATGCAAAAGTTTGGGCAACCTTGTTAATAGTCATTATTTCCCTGTATAAATCGTTGGTTGTTACAATAAAAAATATCAGTTAAATACATCATACAGGAGACACACTCAGTGATATTTGAGAAGTGAAATGAAGTTTATTGGATTTACAGAAAGTGTGCAATAATTGTTTAAACAAAATCAGGCAGGTGCCTAAATTTGGGCACCACAAAAAAAGAAATGAAATCAATATTTAGTAGATCCGCCTTTTGCAGAAATTACAGCCTCTAAACGCTTCCTGTAGCTTCCAATGAGAGTCTGGATTGTGGCTGAAGGTATTTTGGACCATTCCTCTTTACAAAACATCTCTAGTTCATTCAGGTTTGATGGCCTCCGAGCATGGACAGCTCTCTTTAACTCACACCACAGATTCTCAATAATATTCAGGTCTGGGACTGAGATGGCCGTTCCAGAACGTTGTACTTGTTCCTCTGCATGAATGCCTTAGTGGATTTTGAGCAGTGTTTCGGGTCGTTGTCTTGTTGAAAGATCCAGCCCCGGTGCAGCTTCAGCTTTGTCACTGATTCCTGGACATTGGTCTCCAGAATCTGCTGATACTGAGTGGACTCCATGTGTCCCTCAACTTTGACAAGATTCCCAGTCCCTGCACTGGCCACACAGCCCCAGAGCATGATGGAACCACCACCATATGTTACTGTAGGTAGCAGGTGTTTTTCTTGGAATGCTGTGTTCTTTTTCCTGCATGCATAACGCCCCTTGTTATGACCAAATAACTCAGTTTTATTTCATCAGTCCACAGCACCTTATTCCAGAATGAAGCTGGCTTGTCCAAATGTGCTTTAGCAAACCTCAAGCAGCTCTGTTTGTGCTGTGGGCGGAGACAAGGCTTCCTCTGCATCACTCTCGCATACAGCATCTCCTTGTGTAAAGTGCACCGAATGGTTGAACGATGCACAGTGACTCAGTCTGCTGCAAGATGATGTTGTAGGTCTTTGGTGCTGGTCTGTGGGTTGACTCTGAATGTTCTCACCATTCGTCGCTTCTGTCTATCCCAGATTTTTCTTGGTCTGCCACTTCGAGCCTTAACTTGAACTGAGCCTGTGGTCTTCCATTGTCTCAATATGTTCCTAACTGTGGAAACAGACAGCTTAAATCTCTGAGACAGCTTCCTGTGTCCTTCCCCTAAACCATGATGGTGAACAGTCTTTGTCTTCAGGTCATTTGAGAGTTGTTTTGAGACCCCATGTTGCTACTCTTCAGAGGAAATTAAAAGAGGAGGGAAACTTACAATTGACCCCCTTAAATACTCTTTCTCATTATTGGATTCACCTGTGTATGTAGGTCAGGGGTCACTGAGCTTACCAAGCCAATTTGAGTTCCAATAATTAGTTCTAAAGGTTTTGGAATCAATAAAATGACAACAGTGCCCAAATTTATGCACCTGCCTGATTTTGTTTAAACAATTATTGCACACTTTCTGTAAATCCAATAAACTTCATTTCACTTCTCAAATATCACTGTGTGTGTCTCCTATATGATATATTTAACTGACATTTTTCATTGTAACAACCAACGATTTATACAGGAAAATAATGACTATTAACAAGGTTGCCCAAACTTTTGCCTCCCACTGTATGATGATGGATGGTCAGGTGTGTGTATTACAGTGGTGTGCTAAGATGAAAGTGGATTTAGTGGATTATTAGTGTTTGCTTTGCAAAGACAATGAGGAGCAAAAAAATGTGCAAAGCACAATTAAAAATACTTTTTCTGAAAACAAAATGTAAATGGGAGCCAGGATCTGTGTGCACACTCAGTGATAACAACAGTTCAAGTCCTCGGTTTAAACAGTCACCCTCACACCGTTTCCTCTGCTGTGCTCTTAGCTGTTTAATGACCATTCAGCCTGTAAACGATTTCATGGCCACGTTCAGTGCATTAAAATGTTTGTAGAGTTGCTGTAATTAATGGAGCCATGAAGTCTGCTCTGTACCAGAAAACCCTGAAGGATGATATTCAGTCATCTGTTCTTATCAATTCGTTTCAGAAAACTTTATAGATCCCTACGGGAAATGATCTATCAGACATATCAGCGAGTCACCTTTGAATGGCTCAAAAAGACTTTAATCCAGTTGAGGTCCTTTGACATAACTCAGTGAAGTAGAGTACACCAGAATTCCTCCACAGAGACGTGAAACAAATGCCTGATTTATATTCTTGCTGCTGAGATATCAGGATTAGAGGGCAATGACTTTTTCACAAGCAGGTTTGTCTAGTTTTTTTTTTTTTTAATAAATAAAAAGGAGAGAAGACAAAGAGACACGACCACCTCCAGTGTCAACATTACAGATGCATCTATAATAAATAATAATATGATAATTCTATAATAATTCTTAGACCTGCCCAGTAAAGTCATTGTACCGCCTCAGCTGACTTCTACTGATATACTTCAAACAATTTAGCGATGAGAAGTGTAAACAAAGTGTAAACACTCATTTTAAAAACTCAGAGCTTCTGCAGACGTCATGGTAACCAGTGACTGAGAAGGCCGCTGAGCAGACGGACGTGTGCAGCACATTTTTATGGAGAGAAATACGTCTCAGAAGGATTGCAGCTGCGTATGATCCACAAGAGCAAACTCACATATATGGCAAAGGGCTGGGGTTAAATATGAGTATACTTCCTCCCAGTGTATGTGACTGAGTCAGAGCAGTTGAAGCAATATTGAAATGTATTATCTTTATGTTGTATACCATTTTTTCTCTTCTTTTCTTTGCTAAATGAACTTTGTATATTGTTTACATGATTGAAATAAATTAACAAACACTTTAACAACATTAACAACATTTGACAGCCTATAAAACTATTTTACAAACGTATGCTGCTTCCCAGTTCCATTGTGAAACTGGGACATCTGGGCTTCCACTGTGTAGCTGTGGTTTTTCCCCACAAATAAAACAGACATTTCTTTTCATTTCACAATGTCTTTCCAAACGGACATTGTGATTCACCAATAACAGACACTACACAGCTGTTACGTGCTGCATGTACATGGATGTACATGGATCACCCTCTGGAGTATAAGTTACCTAATCTCTGTATATTTTTAATATATATTTAATCCAAGTGATGTGGAATAAAAGTTAATCGTACTGTTCTTTAATAACTGCAGGCTTACATTAATAATCCTGAACATGTTATTGCAGGTTCTCAGTAATCTGAACATCTCACTGTGTAGCTAATGTGTCGCGTCTCTAACTGGTCCGAGCTGTTCTGTTTATTAAAACAAAAAAAGAAATGTGTGCTACCAGCCCCACCCCCCCGGTAGCACCCCTGGACAGGAGTAATAGAATAGCCCCGTACTTCCTGTGGTGAAGAAATGTGAGTCTCCACTGTTCTGTGTACCTGCTCCACCACCAGGTGAATAATGTGTCACAGTTTGTGTGGATTTGACTGCTGCCAGATTCCCGTCTGGTTGATACCAACTCATATTCCTGGAATTTAAATAGTGCTTCCTGTTGTTGATCATTTTTAGCTTTATTACCATGTCTGTCATGTAGTCATATGTACAGTTAGTTACATATTGAACAGGTGATGTAAGTATATATACACTGCTACTCATATTTAGCACAGTTTTGAGGTACTGTACTTGTATTTCTTTAATTTATATTTTCTGTTATTGCTTTTTCTTCCCACTTATATGGAAATACGTTTCATTGTGCTACATTTAAAAAATCTTCTAGCTGACATCATTAACATGTACACTGTAAACCTATAAAAGACGATACATTGTGCCTCCATCTCTCTGTGTGTGAATGAGTTCTTTCCTGTGGCCACTCCCACAGTCCAAACACATGTAATTTAGGTCAGTTTGGTGTTTCTAAACTGGCCCTATGTGTAACTGAGACAGTTTTTTATCTTTCTGTGTTAGCACTGCAGTAGATCAGCAGCCTGTCGGGGGTTCATCCCGTCTCTCACCTCGCAGCAGCTGGGATAGGCTACAGGATCACTGATGTCTGTGACGTGCTAGCAGCTTTACACACGAGGCATTTTTAAACTTCCTGTATTTTGTGTCCTTTAATACCTGTTTAAGGAAGTAAGAAGCACAGTAGACATCAACAGTTGGAACATAGTCATGAGGATTTTTTCTTTATTGTTTCTGAACGGACGAACAGAGGAGACGTAGTCCAAAACAGCACAGATGGAATTATGACACAGAGACAAAAATGCTTCATATTTTGGATGGATCGAAATAGGAAATCCATTTAAATAAAATGTTAAAACCAGTAATCCTTCCATCTTCACTTAACTACGTGTGATACAGTAAATATTTCTATGTCACAATAAAATTACAGCTGCTCCTCACTTTGGTTTCTCTTGTGTTTAAAAAATAAATGAATTCAAAAGTCATTCAGTGCAAATAATATTATACACGTCATTTACAGTTAAAGGATAATGTACTGCACAAAGAATTGCTGATAAGCCCCACCCCCAAGAACAGTATTTCCAGGAATCCCCCTTTCTGATAGGTCAAGGGATTCCTGGGAAAACTGGACCCCAGGAGAGAGGAGAAGAGGAAGGTACAATTTGTTCTCAGCTTGTTTCCAATTTAGTTTGTCCTTGAAATGGGACAAACCAGCATTCTTATAACTGGAATAAATTCAATTTAATAGTCCAGTCACCTAAAATCCACAACCATGCCTGCAGCTGCCTCCTTTCACAAGATCCAGGATTTTTTCCTGTTCCAGCAGCAGGTCTGTGGAGACCTACTGCTGGACTACGTGTCCTGGTGGTGGATATGTTTAAATTGGTATTTGCGCCCTCCGTCCCGAGCTACAGTGCTTCATCTCAGACTACCAACTGACCAGAGATGCAGCACTGCACCATGGGCCGCAGGGATGGAAGTAAACTGGAGAAAAACAGAGGGAACCAGTTTAGATATGAATAAAAAGAGTGGACTTCAGAACACATCATAGAAAAGAAATCACACTTTCACGATGCGTGTGTGTGTGTGTGTGTGTGTGTGTGTGTGTGTGTGTGTGTGTGTGTGTGTGACTGGCATGAAGTGCAGAGTTCAAACATTTTTGCAGGAATAAGCAAACAAGAGATGATTTGATTTCTTAGTAGACGGCACCATCCCAGTGTCCACGTGAAAGACATCTGCAACATACACAAGTAGAAACAGAAAATGCATGCGCTCTACAACGGCCGCCGTCTGCCTCAGTGAGGAGGAAATCAACTGGCTGCTCTCAAACATCGACTCTGCTGTGGCCTGGTCCATGTTTGTCTGCGACACGGGAACATGTCGTTGCTGTTTGGGCCAGTCTTAGAAAGCTGTTCATCTCTCCCACAGTTTTCGGTTTGGATGAGCGCTAAAACTCTTCCGAAGGCTCGGGACGGACCAGCACATTACTCCGGATCCATCTGAGAAAACTACTAAGCAATAATTATTCATAGAATTCCTTTTTCCAAAAACTGAAAACAGACGCTCTGTGCTCCGAGCTGTTCATCCATCAAAGGAAGGTGCAGCAGACGGAGAGACTTAAGGCAATGGGAGAAGCAGAGGCCGGGTGTTTTCCAGAAATGTTCTGACTCTGCTCAGCTGGAAACTCCCAGTCTGACCATATAAGGCCCGGGCAAGTCTCTTATTTTGAGGATCATGGAAAATGGGATCACCGCTTTGGATAAACATTCCCTCTTCCAGTCTGCGATCGCTCCCACTGATAGTATGTGACCCCCACCACCCCCACTACCCACCCCCCAACCTTCACCCGCACCTCCTCCTTCGGCAGCAACATTCCCTTTTCTAGTCACACCAGCAAAAGACTCACTTAAAAGGCAGCAAAGAGAGGAGGTCTTTATCTCACTCAGTCCTGCTCCGTCTGCGTTTGGGCTCAGCACGACCATATTAAGAAGAAAACCCAGCTGTTTGCCTTTCTGCCTTTCTCACACACAGTGTCTGGCTGTGTGTGAGAAAAGGCCACAGTCCCAGAGTGGCTCATATCTGAAGATACGTTCTCCAGAAATGGATTCACATGAAAACAACGTTGCAAAGACATTTTTTCCACGCACAGTTTGTGTGCGCTCACATGATCTATGAAGTCTGCACAGCAGTTTGCCCACATGTCCTCGGGGTTTCTAATAGAAAACAAAACCTGTGCAGCTCCCATGATTCAAATATATTTTGGTGCACTTTGCATTTAAATGACAGAAAATAAAGTTTCTCCTAATAAACTAGAAATACTGAACATTTCCTCTTGTCAGGAGGAGCGATGGTTTTTGCCATTTATCAGATGCATATCTGCAGTTTGCTATTGCTAAAAAAAAGCCTAATAATATCTGAATGTAACAGCATGATGACGTTACTATAAACAACATCTTTAAATCAGCGACCCAGTCTAAACTAATCCATGACATGTTAATAAAGCCTGTGACGGTTTAGCTGCTGCGAGTGGGAATCTGTGTGTGTGAGCGCGCATGTGTGTGTTTAGACAGAGTGTGATAACAGTCAGAGCCGTGTCTTATGCTAAGACAAACATTGCCAAATATGGTCTTCTTTCTCTTTCCCTTGGCTCCCTAAATCACACACAGGAAGCCCCTCTCTCCATCTATCACATCCTTACTCAAATACCCTCTCTCTCTCTCTCACACTGACAAGTGACACCTATGTTTGTGGAATTCATCTTTTTTCAAATCAAAGCTCCAGGACAGCCTCATGTATCCAATAAAATGATAAACAAAGTCACACAGTCTGCAAAAAGCAGCAGGAGCCATAAAAGTCGACATAAAAGAACTTAAATCATCATTACTACCAAAAATGGCAATGTGCATGTGAGCACTGAGGCTCACTGGATCCTGATCAGCTGACTGCTCCAGTTAACACAGTGTGGCCTTAATTAGGGAAGAATTAGAAAGGAAAAAAGCACTGAAAGAGTCTAACAGGGAAAAGCAAACATACAAACTAATCATCTTTCTTCAGCCTTTGACCCTGAGAATGAAAACAGGCTCCAAACACTGGCACAGAACCTGAACGAGAAGAAACAACCACCAAAACCACTTTGGACAAATATCAGCTAAAAATACTGTAGGATGTTAAATACTGTGTGAATATCTACAAGTATTTTATCTAAACTGTTGTGTGGGATTTGCAGTCTGAGTTAAATGACCTCATCCGACTTTGAAATTCCTGTTTTGTGTGCAGGCAGAGATGTTACAGCAGCTGATGCAGTAAAAGTACCACAGATATCTGAGGTGTACACGCTGCGATGAGCTGAGAATGGTTTTTACAGGTTAGGATCAAAAGACTTAAAGTGGTCACAACCTGCAATTAATAAAGTCAGTCTGCAGCTGTCAGTGTAAATAAGCAGATGAATGGGTTTTATTCTAGCAATAGTTCTCCTCTATTATGGCTGAGAATTTATTAAAAAGCCACAATGGAGGATTTTCCAAAAGCATCACCTTATAATGAAAGCATAAAGTAACTCTGAAGACGAATAAAGAGTGAAAAGTATCAAAAGTACAAAGTGGTGCCTCACAAACCGTCTAATAATTATGGGATGTATTGCTGCGTGGTAAACAGGTAACAAATGCAGAAAAGCATCAAAATCTGTGTGAACAGACAGTCTTCCCACTCCCACACCAGCAGCATCACCACTAACCCCCTCGTCTTCCATGTGAAAACTGTCCTGGGAATCTCTGCTCTGTGGTCCCACAGGGAACTTGTGTAAGAGTCTGAGTGTGTATAGGGGGTTATGTGAATGTCCTCCTAAAGCATTACCCTTAAGAATTTTGACTCCTTGGTAAATAAATACAGCATTTCCTCCCTCTCTCTCTCTGTGTACACTTTCTCACGTCCATCACGGACCTCAAAGGGACGGCAGCATCGTTTCTGTGCGCTGGTCTCAGCGAGCCCACGGTGCTGCTGCTGTGATTGTGCTTTACAAAGAAAACCAAACTGAATTCCAGTCAAACAAAGTTAGTCACAACCTGCAATTAATAAAGTCAGTCTGCAGCTGTCAGTGTAAATAAGCAGATGAATGGATTTTATTCTAGCAATAGTTCTCCTCTATTATGGCTGAGAATTTATTAAAAAGCCACAATGGAGGATTTTCCAAACGCATCATCTTATAATGAAAGCATAAAGTAACTCTGAGTGAAAGTAAATAGAACTTCATTAAATTTATGAATTTTTCTATAATGGATTTAATGAAACGTGCTCTCGGTGTTAGATCCTCTTTAGTCGAGGTTGTTCTCGTTTGGACTGCGTCATAAACTTCATCAACAGCTAAACCGTGACTGGGAATATATCAGGAATGCTCTTACCCAGGATGTTTCTTCCACATATTCTCCTTTTCCATCTTTTCTCACTTACCATAAAAAAGCAGCATCCTGAGGAAAAAGGCAGAAATTAAGTGCTTTGCATTCATGGGTATTTTGTTCCAGTGACCTTTTCTTTCATCAAACTGCTTTGTACAGCTACGCCTTCATGGGGATCACGAGGTGTGAGCTTGAATAAATGAATGATCAGATGTGTGTCAGAAAAAGCCACGCAAACATCGATTAAGGTTAGAGAAATGTGGCCTGGGAAAGCAAACGCTGTGCTGAGCCATCAGACAGATTTCAGATGATATGACAAACGTCCTGTAAGAGGTTTCTGCTTGGTGGCCCCTAAAAATCACCTGACCTCAGCTTGTGTGGAATAACAGTGGAGGAGCATTCATTCACATCTAGGAACAGAAATGTGCAGGTACAGTTACTGTGTGTCCTCCTGTTACGATAGCAGATACAGGGCTGCTGTAACACTCAGTCTAATGTTGCTAAGTGGTAAGAATGCAACAGTGTAACAAATAACTTCCTAAAGGCTGCAAAGAAAAAATGTGTTGACTTTTTAAAACAGTACGGAGTGTAACAGAAGACTTTCAGGTGCATCGCTACAAGATTACAGGCAGTTAAACATCGCTGTGACACCAACATGTCCCAGATCACAGTCCTAATTACATCGCCAACATCATACCTTACTCTCTGCGGCAGGTCGGCGAGCTGCGGCACCTCTGGACTGATGAGAGGACTCCACTGCTTTTTATCTTCACTCACCGGTTGCTTAGTGTTGCCTGGTGAAATGAATTCACTGCCCTTTACCTTGGTTGTCTCTTAGAAGACTCTCTTCTTTGGTAGTCTGCTGGTGATGAGATCACAAACGTATCTGGCTTCCTTTAAAATTCCCTAAAGTTACGTTTTTTTCACATTAAGTGGGAGTTCATGGCACGATTGCTCATCAGAATAGGTCGCCCTCTCCTCCCGGCGTCTCGCTCTTATGAAGCTGAGACAGTCCACTGTTACCTTGTATGGTTGTAAGAGGATGGGCCACACACCAGGAAATGCCCCCTTAAGATATTACTGATTGGATAATATTAGAGGAACCAAGGATCCTCAGCTAGGACCTGAGGAGATGGAGAGACAGAAGATAGCAGAGAAGACAGTGAGAAACAAAGGAGTGGAATGGGAAGTGGGAAAAACGGTGAGAAAGGAGAAGGAAGCTGAGAAACCAATGCAACTGGAAGAGAGAAGGGGGGGTGAAGCCAAAGAGAGGAGGGAAAACTGGGAAGCGTAAAAGGAAAAGCAGGAAGAAAGAAAGTGAAGTGAGGTTAAAAGCAAGGAGTTCATCTCCTCACTGTTACAGCTGAGTGCAGGAGGCTGAGACAGGCTGACTAACAACACTGCACCTCCCCCAACCAGCTACAACCAGGTCTTTGGAAAGTAACACAGTGACTGTAATTTACCTTTAATTCAAGCAGTTTACAAAAGTATTAGCTGTTTGGGAATCTTTGGACAATTAACTGACAATTTTTTAATTTTTATAAAGCACCAAATCACAACAACAGTCATTCCAAAGTACTTTACACTGTAAGGTAAAGACGAGGGAGCACTTTGGAGACGGTGGGGAGCTTCAGGCTGCAGCAGTATGGATAATCTGAAGCAGACCACTTGCACCATATGTATGGATCAAACTGTATTTATTCATCTAAATGTAAAGTTTGAGGTTCTTAAAAACACTGTGAGCACATCGGACCTGATCTACCATTTCCTAAAAAACTGTTGCCACTCAGAAACTAATTCAAACATTTTCTCCACTTGTGTCAAAAAAAAAATTCTCCATTAATTTTTTGTAGTTTTTTGAGGGGGACAAAAGAAAAGTGATGTGAACCTTGAGGCAGTGTTTGTGTGGGCTGGAGCAGCTCACTGTGTGAATCAGCACATAATGTAACTGTGATAATGTGATTGAATATCAATAATTATTTATTATTAATGTATAATTATTTGATCCAAACTGCATACACACAGATCCGAGCCTTACACACATTTGGTTGAAGTGCCTGTGAGAGAGTGAAGGAAGATAAACCACTTCAGACCATCCTGCCTGTCTGTTCCTTTGCTTGTGTCTTAATAAGGTAATGTTTAAAGACGATTCACTGTTTAAAGCAGCTGACAAGACGAGCCTCACACACACACACACACACACACACACACACACACACACACACACACACACACACACACACACACACACACACACACACACACACACACACACACACACACACACACACACACACAGTGAGAGAGGGAATGAATTAAATAATTCTTTAAAGGTTCGACGATGACTTTCAGTATTTCACATGGGCTGTAAGTTTCTTATACATGAACATCGTATTCAATCATGGAGACAACAGGAAGTCTCACATTTTATACTACACATTTTAACAATGTTCACGCTTAAGAAGAAAGACGTGTTCTAATCTTCTGTCCACATGTGGTCAGTATTAGGTACCAGAGGACTGACCAGCTTCAAGGCATTTTTAAGGAATCTGATGTTGTAACTGTAGTTATTTTACAGTGACGGGCCGACACACTGATGGTAGGAAGATAAACCGTCACGTCCTGTGCGTCTGTGCGTAGAACAAAACTCACTGCTTAAAGGCAAACCCTCAGAGTGTACAGCTGGACTTCATTTCATACTTTGACCTTATAGACTTTGTACCAAGTGAAGGTTTTAGCAGAAGGATGAAACAAACTGCAAGTGTTTTAAGAAGTCAGTACGTTGAGAGAATTTTAAAGAGAGGAGACAAATTCAGTCCCTACGCAGTGATGTTGGCTGCACAGGCTGTACGAGCGAGCAGCCTGAGCTCCGGCTGACATTCTGAGATGTATAAAAACTCTGCCATCTTTCCTACTTTGCATATTTATACATATAAATATATTTGTGACTTTAAAAAAACCACAATCCTTGGTCTGCAGTTAAATAATAAAAAAAACAACACCCACTTCTGAACAGATAAACTGATTGTTTAACAGATCAAGTTAATTCAAACTGAAAAGAACAAGAAGCAACATCTCTGAATTGAACTATGAATGAGTCCAGCAGCGTTGTGTCCTGCGTGAATCAACACAGGAATGTGAAAAGAAATGAAGCATATATATGTAAACTTTGAACCACAGCATCTAAAATGCTTCAGAAATGAGATAAAATAGAATGAAGCAGGTTTCAGAAACAAAAACTATTCAACTCAATTATTCTACGATCTGGAAATGTTTTCATTTAAATGAGTATATCTACTAATATGTTTGTTTTTGAGACTTGTTGCATTGTCTAACGACTTTTGCTTCTTTTTTGCGTTATTGTCACATATAATTATTTACAATCAAATCTGTCTTTTCCAATCTAAAGTTTGTTATAGTGTGTGTTCAAACGTGAGACTTAGACATTTTCTACTGTAGCCGTCCCAAACTACAGGTCCTGACTGACTGATGGTGAGAACAGGCCTTCATCTTTAGCAGTTTTTAACATAGTCGTGTTCAAATATTGATTTCAATGCACTGAAAGTGAGTCAACAGAAAATTTAAAAATATATCTTGAAAAGTATTTGCTACACAAAGATAACATTTCACAGCACTCATACAGTGGCTTGCAAAAGTATTTGGCCCCCTTGAACTTTCCCACATTTTGTCACATTACAGCCACAAACATGAATCAATGTTATTGGAATTCCAGGTGAAAGACCAACACAAAGTGGTGTACACGTGAGAAGTGGAACGAAAATCATACATGATTCCAAACATTTATTACAAATAAATAACTGCAAAGTGGGGTGTGCGTAATTATTCAGCCCCCTGAGTCAATACTTTGTAGAACCACCTTTTGCTGCAGTTACAGCTGCCAGTCTTTTAGGGTATGTCTCTACCAGCTTTGCACATCTACAGACTGAAATCCTTGCCCATTCTTCTTTGCAAAACAGCTCCAGCTCAGTCAGGTTAGATGGACAGCGTTTGTGAACAGCAGTTTTCAGATCTTGCCACAGATTCTGGATTGGATTTAGATCTGGACTTTGACTGGGCCATTCTAACACATGGATATGTTTTGTTTTAAACCATTCCATTGTTGCCCTGGCTTTATGTTTAGGGTCGTTGTCCTGCTGGAAGGTGAACCTCCGCCCCAGTCTCAAGTCTTTTGCAGACTCCAAGAGGTTGTCTTCCAACATTGCCCTGTATTTGGCTCCATCCATCTTCCCATCAACTCTGACCAGCTTCCCTGTCCCTGCTGAAGAGAAGCACCCCCAGAGCATGATGCTGCCACCACCATATGTGACAGTGGGGATGGTGTGTTCAGAGTGATGTGCAGTGTTAGTTTTCCGCCACACATAGCGTTTTGCATTTTGGTCTCATCTGACCAGAGCACCTTCTTCCACATGTTTGCTGTGTCCCCACATGGCTTGTGGCAAACTGCAAACGGGACTTCTTATGGTTTTCTGTTAACAATGGCTTTCTTCTTGCCACTCTTCCATAAAGGCCAACTTTGTGCAGTGCACGACTAATAGTTGTCCTATGGACAGATTCCCCCACCTGAGCTGTAGATCTCTGCAGCTCGTCCAGAGTCACCATGGGCCTCTTGGCTGCATTTCTGATCAGCGCTCTCCTTGTTTGGCCTGTGAGTTTAGGTGGACGGCCTTGTCTTGGTAGGTTTACAGTTGTGCCATACTCCTTCCATTTCTGAATGATGGCTTGAACAGTGCTCTGTGGGATGTTCAAGGCTTTGTAGCCCAAGCCTGCTTTAAATTTCTCAATAACTTTATCCCTGACCTGTCTGGTGTCTAAATCCAATCCAGAATCTGTGGCAAGATCTGAAAACTGCTGTTCACAAACGCTGTCCATCTAATCTGACTGAGCTGGAGCTGTTTTGCAAAGAAGAATGGGCAAGGATTTCAGTCTGTAGATGTGCAAAGCTGGTAGAGACATACCCTAAAAGACTGGCAGCTGGAACTGCAGCAAAAGGTGGTTCTACAAAGTATTGACTCAGGGGGCTGAATAATTACGCACACCCCACTTTGCAGTTATTTATTTGTAAAAAATGTTTGGAATCATGTATGATTTTCGTTCCACTTCTCACGTGTACACCACTTTGTATTGGTCTTTCACCTGGAATTCCAATAACATTGATTCATGTTTGTGGCTGTAATGTGACAAAATGTGGAAAAGTTCAAGGGGGGCGAATACTTTTGCAAGCCACTGTATGAGTAACAGTCTGAGATGGGCTGTATTATAAATGCAGTGACTTTAGGGATGTGGGCTGTGTTCATGTAATGTAACATTTTCGTCAAAAATACCCCAAATTTGTTCACTACCTAAAATCTATTCTTAATGCAGGCCTCCTGTCCTTTGTAATTGTTACCCCTTTTTCTCTTGTTTTTCTCTTGAAAACGACGGCCCTAATTCAGCAAAATTCCCTGGAAATTTAAGGAAAATGACACCAAAGGGCTGTTTTATTTATAAACAAAGACTCTGTATCAGTTTTTCAATGGGTCAGAATTACAAAAGTCGTCCTTGTACCTGATAAAAGACAAATGAGGAGGAAACATGGATAGTGACAGATCCAGTGTAAGGTACAGCATGCAGCCATCACGGCCTGGCCTGACCTGGAGCGAGTGTCCCTGTGCTGCAGAATCAGAGTCAGGATCGACGCTGTTCAATGTCACAAGAAGCCGAGAGCAGCGGGAGGTTGTGCAGGCTTGATGGAGGTGGGAGACACAGTCCCTGTGTTTACACTGACTAAAAGCAGCAGAGGAGTCACATTCACTAGAAAGATGGAAGACTCAATCTTGCTGTACTCTGACTTGTCAAAGCAGGAAGAGATTAGATTAGCGGAGCCAGAAATGGGATGAAATATACAGGTATACCTGCCATGTCTCCACAGCTGCCAGAGCTCTGGTTTGTGTTACCCACTGGCTTTTCTGTAACTTTATAACTAGAAACACAGTAAATATGGATATTTCACCAAGAATCATGATTCTGCATTTCATAAATGTATTTTAGTGGTAACTTGATCAGTTTCAGAAAGAAGTCAAAGAGCAGCCAGTCGTTATAGATACACTTTAGATTCAGTCAGAGACAGACGCCCAACAGTTCTCAGAAGACTGAACACCACAGCTGGAAAACAGTGTTAATACGTAATGTGTCACCACTGAACAAGAGACTGAAACGACTTGGTCTCTGAAACTCGAGTAGAAACGTGACAGCTCTGCACCAAAGATGTGGCCAGACTTACACGTCAAACCAAACCGGCTTATTTTTAGGTAGATATCATCAGGGTGGTGCGGGAGGTGATTAGGGCAACTGGTTCAAAATAAGTAAAAATAAAAATCTAGGATACACTGTTTCCCAAGTCAGCTGAAAGACACATCTTGCCAACACGTTGGCGTCTCCCCAGATGACCCGGAGGAGGTGGCTGGAAGAGGGAGGTCCTGGTTTTCTGTTTAGACTACTGCTCCTGCAGCCCAACACTGGATAAGAAGCAGACCGTGGAAAGGTGGATGGACAATGAAACAAACTTGTTTGGTGGTTAAATTAGTAAGTTAGTTCAAAGTTCACATGCAGCAAAGATGAACTGAACACAAACAGTCTGTACAGCAGAGGACGAGGGGAAGATGACTCACTGAACCACATCAGCACAGGGAGACGATGCTCGTTGTTTTATGTTTGGGGTTTTTGCTGCTTTGCCTCATCACTCTCACTGAGTAGATGAAAGCAGAGGACGGGGCTCTTATTGGTAACAAATTAAGCACAGGGCTGTATGTCACAGACAAACAGAAACAAAGAGACAGCAGAAAGACCACAAACACACCAAGGATCTGTGGAGCAGAGTCACAGGCTAGGAAAACAGAAGCGGCCCTACCGTACGAGGCCAGACGACCTTAATCCTTTAACAAAGACTCAGCTGTGGAGTCTCTGGACTCCACAGCTGAGTCCACGTTCAGTCCACGTTCAGCATCCACAAAGCAAAAGAATTATGAATGAACGACTGTATCTGCTGGGCCTGAGAACATCCACTGTTGTGCTGATTTAAGCTGAGTGGCACATTTTTGTTACACAACTTTTCACAACTCTTTGTCTGTGCCGAGTCACGTGCCGCAGGAGGATGCTAGGAGAGTCTGGAGGTAGACGGGCTGCTGTGGTAAGCCCTCTGGTTCTGACTGCTCAAAACAGAAATGATCAGCTGCAACAGAGCTGTTAGCTCCGAGTGTACAATGTGAATACGTCAGGTCAACATTAAAATATAGATTACAGAGCTATATATCTATATTCTCACTCAATCACACGGGCTGAGCGAGAAGGCGATGTGATATTGTAGCTCGCTGACATAAGAGCTTTCAGTTCAAAAGGCCTCGCATGCAAAGATGACTGACGGTCAACCATTAATAGTTGTTTTAAATATCCTTCAGCAACAAACAGCTCTGTGTTCTGATGAAACAAACTCCTGACAAACACTCCAGCACCCAGAGCGACACTCAGGAACGGTTCCTAACTGCAGTGTGACAGAAAACTCCAGTCGTGCAGACAATGCTGTCAGCGAAGGCAGAAGGACTCACGCCTTTATTTGGAACAAAATCAACAATGTTATATGTTAGACCCTTTTTTATTTACTCTAAGAATTAATGAGCTACCATACGTTCAGATTTGCCTTAAGTGTATGATAAAAAAGAGAAAACCAGCACGAGATATCGATCTTATCAAATCCCCCAAATAAACTCAAGATTAAAGGTATGTTCTTGTATTTTTTCAAAGAATTGAAAAAGAGTCAGCCTTCACTGCGAGCCAAATGAAACATCATCATCACCCTCTCCCCACTGTGTCCACGTGACCATTTCGCTGTCCAGTTCCAGCTCATTAGCGCCCCCTTGTGAGCAGCCTTAGACTCTGGTATTCCTCCGTAACGCTACTGAAGAGTCATTAAATATTATGTGCATGTCAGTGCTGACCTGCAGCTTTCAACAGGTAACCAACTTTCTCATTTTTTAATAAAACCAAGTGTTTTCAGTCAGAAGCTCGAGTGTCAAGGCTGACATCCTTCTGGTTCACAGTCTTTGGTTTCTAGATGTAGTCGTCATCCACGGGTTCGCCTGGAGTATCACAGTGATGAAGGAAGAGGACCACTACTCTCTGAAACACTCCTCTTTTGCTCTGTCGGCGCTCCGAGATCTCTTCCCCAATGGTCTCCATGCAGATGTCAGCTGACAGCTGTCCTTTACGCCGTGGGGCGTAGATGGTGGCTAACACACAACGTGACACAGGAGAGAGAAAACAGTTTACGTACGTATGAGTTTGAGTACATAGAGCAGTCACATGGAGTAACGTCTGACAGACTGATGGAACAGAATAGCTTTTTATTGTCACTGTTACAAGAACAGTGAAAGGCAGTTTGGCATCTCTCCATGTGTGTGAAGTACACAATAGCGTAAGTATTTACACAATAACAGACAAATTTACATTTACACAAGAAAGATATGTACAAGTTATACATACGCCTGCAAACATACACGCACATACATACATATATGTATTGATGCACTCACTGCTTTCATCATCTTCAAAGTCATAGCGGGAATAGCCGTTAGGATCCGCTGCTCTCAGAGTCCTGAGCCAAGGGAAATCTGTTATCATGCTGTAGGGCGCACCATCCACCAATCCTGAGAAGTGACATCACATACAAAGAGTTGATGGTGAGAACGTACACTACCAGTCAAACGTTTTAGAACAGCCCAGTTTGTCCAGTTATTTATTGCAGTTCAAGTCGTTCAAGTCCAATGAACATGTTGAACTGCCAGAGGTTTAAACAAAGGTAAGGTTACCAAAACTGTAAAATAAAGTATATTTCACAATTACACAAAAAGGCCTTTTTCAGGGAACACAACATGGGTTAACAATTTAAAATCTGTTCTGCAGCAACGGAGGCTGATCAGCCTGTTGATCAACAGCTGGATTACTTCCCCCTCTGTCTGCATAAAGCAGCGTTGAACACACTGTGGTACCATACCCCCGTGAGCATCAGTTGAACAGTACTGTACTGCAGAAAGTAGAGTGTTGCTACAAACATGGCAAGAAAAAGGATATTAACAATGGAAGGGACACACACCATCATAACACTTATAAATGTAGGTCTGTCCACAGAGAAATTACAAAGAAAGTCACGGTGTCAGTGAGCACAGTTTCCTTCAGCATCAAAGGCTCAGAAACAAACAGGAAGAGGTCTGCAGACCCAAAGACACGACTGAACCAGAGGACAAGTTTCTGAGAGTTAACAGCTTGTGCGATCGGCGGCTCACAGGACAACAGCTTCAAGCAGCTTAATAGTGGTCGTAGCAAGTCTCAGTTTCAGCTGTGAAGAGAAGACTTCAAGCTGCAGGTTTGACAGGACGAGTTGCAGCAAGAAAGCCAGACGTCAGAATAAGACAAAGAGGTTTGTCTGGGTCATGAAACACCGACACTGGACTACTGAAGACTGGAAGAAGGTTTTATGGACTGATGGATCAAAATATGAACTCTTCGGTTCATCACAGGATCTCGGGACTATGCTTTCATTTTAGAATACAATGAGACATAAAACGTTTGAGCGGTACTGTAACTGTAGCGTAACTCCTTTAGAGGTAAGCCACAAAGTGGGCCTTGCTTCACTTCAGTGTAGTAAATAGGTCACTACTATCATTTCAAACTAGGAAGAAATGTTTCTACAGGGTGAATTTTATCAGTGTGGCTGAAAAAGTAGAGCATGCAGACAGCTAATCTGAAGATCCATGAATGATCAGCTGGGTGAGGCAGTGAAAGCCATCCATCAGACTGTGTGTGGGTGTCCGTGAGTGACACGTTCTCTATGCAAAAATAAAAACTGCTGTATCTGTAAGTGTGAGTGGCCAGTAACAACAGATACACTACAGACTCGCCATCACTTTTCTCACAGTTTACATGAACATATAAACAAGATCAGAGATGATAGAACAGTGATGCTTTTCTTAATGTTAGAGCAGTACACCACCAGCCTTTCCTCCCATCTTAGCCGCGCCCAGAGTGAAAGTACACAGATCTGAAACTCTCACATGAATGACAAATCCTTTCTTTCATAATGCCACTGACTAAAAACAAAATCTCGATTCCCAGAGGAGGGAGAATATAAGCAAGCACTTATAATAATTTTCCATGATGAAAAAAAAAAATTCAACAAGAAATCTGACGTGAACACGTTACCCTCCAGTGTGTAGATGTCTCGACCCCATGGGTATTTGGGAAACTTTTTCACATCCTCTTCTGTCCTGGTGGCTTCTGGGAAGAACTCGTACTTTATTAGCTCTCTGTTAGAGACAAACACACATATATGATGCATTTATAACTTACAAGACAATCCTCAAGGTCAAACTGAAACATGGCTTTATAAAGTGCAGTGACTCTGTAATCAGTACAACAGTATAACTCCCTTATTAATGACCACTGTTTCATTTTGGTTTCATTTTGCTCTTTCTTGTTTGAAACTTCCACTTATTTACCAACTTGCTCATTAACGACCAGTCATGCTTGTTTTAATCACGTAAACACAGTATAGGCCACAGCCATCTGTGGTGGGGATGTGGTCTGCAGCTCCACTGCAGAGTGGTGGTAGTGCAGTAGGGTTCGGGGGCAGTGCCAGGAGGCTGGCAGCACACGTGGGAATGATTTGTGATCATTTCCTGCTATTTCAGTAGCAGCTGGACCCGGAGGAGAGAGCTGCGGCAGGAACAAGTCCTGCACAGAGCAAACTTGGAAAAAAGTTTAAAATAAAACATAGATAACACTGCAACACTGTATGTCTTGGGCCTTCATCTTACAGTGGTGTCAGGCCTGCAACCAGTACAGCCAGTAGAGGTAGTGGCCACAGTGCTGGTGGATCTAACCACCATGCACCGGGAGCAGACAGTGGTGGATCCAAATCAGCTTCAGTGGCTACGAGACCAGGCCGAGTGCAAACCTGACATAGTGGCCGGGCCCTTGGAGCAGCCACAGCTGGTCGGGGCTCTACGTCAGCTGGCTGTGGAGAAGCTGCCATGACTGCCAGCCTCTAACTCGCTCGCCACCATCTCCCCACAGGTTCCACCAACTAAAGGCAATGTCCTAACTCGCAGGGAGCCTCACAAATACTGAAGCAGAAGTGCTGGAGGTGTGGGCGGCTGGGACACCAGCACCAAGAGCCTGCTGATGGAGGTGGGACAGGTGCTCCACCAGCCCTTCAACACCTTCCACAGTCCAGGAGGGACGTACTGCGTGCAGGTAAGGTGCCAAGAGGGTATATGGGGGATGGAATTGGGCTGCACGCAGACCCTGGTTCAGCCAGGGCCATTGGTGGAGGCAGAGCAGGTGGAGGTTAGGTGCGTGCATGGGGACATACACAAATATCCCATAGTGCCACTACAAATAAATACAAGGGCAAAACGCAGTAAAGGCTGCAGCTCACGCCTGAAGCATCTCTTAATTCCAGGGACAGACTGGGATTGACAGATGGGCTTTAAAAACCTTTAGTGGAAGCTTGTGGGGACGGGGCTCGTAGTGTCTGAGCTGTGCTCAGTGGTGACATGAGGTCGTGCGACGCTGGCTTTGGGGAGGAGGAGATGGGAGGGCCTTCTCATGAGGCCCCGTCACCTCCAGTGATTAGCCACTGTTCTAAAACCTCTGAAGCAGGCAGGGCTCATAGCCAACCTGAGGAAGTGTGCAGTTGGACAGATGGAGGTACAGTATGGGGTACCACTTGGAAGACGGGTAGGTGCGCCTGTATCCCAAGACCAAGAAAAGAGGTGAGGCAGTTCTTGGGGCTGGACAGTTATCACTGCAGATTCATGCTGAACTTGTGCATGGAGCAGTGCCAGGTAGCATTTGTGCAGGTAAAGAAGGGGGGAACCCCCGCTCCACACACATAACTTTTGACTCCTTTTCATTCATGCGGATGGACGCCTCGAACAGAGGGCTGAGGGACATTTTGTCCCAGCAGGCAAGAGGGCTAGACCGCCCCACCCTGTCGTCTACATCAGACAGTAACTGTCTGAGAAAGAGGCCAGATAGAGCACGTTGGAGAAGGAGTGTCTGGCAAACCGGCAGGCAGTCATCTCTCTCCGTTATTACCTCCTTGGATGCCCGTTCACCCTCTTTTCAGACCATGTCCCGCTACAGCCCCATGAAGGATCCCAGCATCCAGATCACCCGGATCATTATCCAGCTGCTACTGACTGCTCGTACCTACTTCATCTACCTTCTGTACAAGAACACTTTCAGTTTTCTGAAGTTTGGTAGATAAAAGTAGCAAATTCAGTGCACAACACAAACCTGTTCATATGACACGTGAATATAACAGATCACTGGCCCTATAAGCAAATGTATTACTGAAGTCCGAAGCAGTTGTTATGCTGACAAAACACTGCCCATCAAAGGCCCCACACACAGACACATCCACACCGACACATCCACACCCACGCACAGACACATCCACACCCACCACACCGACACATCCACACCCACGCACAGACACATCCACACCCACGCACAGACACATCCACACCCACGCACAGACACATCCACGCCGACACATCCACCCACACCCCCACGCACACAGACACATCCACACCCACGCACAGACACATCCACACCGACACATCCACCCACACCCCCACGCACACAGACACATCCACACCCACACGCACACAGACACATCCACACCCACACGCACACAGACACATCCACCCACACGCACAGACACATCCACCCACACGCACATACACATCCACCCGCACCCAGACACACCCACACCCACACCCAGACACACCCACGCACATCCACACCCACGCACAGACACATCCACATCCACCCACGCATCCACCCACACACAGACACATCCACCCACCCACCCACAGACACACCCACACACACATAGACACATCCACCCACACCCACACAGCAGCCCACTGCTGTCTTGTGTAATGTTGCAGTGACACTACTCACTGGCTGATGTTGGCTATGGTGTCCATCCAACTGCGAATGCGAACTTTGTTGCGTATATTTGGCGGGTTGCTGAATTCGTGCACTATAGCAATGTGATAAGGATACGGCCCCTGGAACAGCTGGCGCTCCAATGCTACTGAGTCAATCTGACAACACGAGACAGACAGAATTACACTGTTTCAAATAGATTTATTAGTATCTGGAAAATGAGGCAAATATTTGAACATCTTTGGGTTGTTTAAAGTTATCGTGATGTTTGCAGATAGAACATGTCTGAGTCTGATAGCTTCTCTTTTATGTACCCAGTATGTTCCAGTAGTTTTCAACAATCACAGTTATATCTGCTGTCCTATCAACAGCTCTACAGGCACAACAATGAAAGGTCTGAAGAGTTGGGTGTCAAACTTACAGCCCATGGGCCACATTCGGCCAGCAGAATTTGTAAAATTAGGAGGCGGCTAAAGTGATCCCCATTTTTATTTGGATCCATTTCCCATTGTGGAGGACAAAAGGTTTCAAACTTCTCCAGGCCTTACACCTCACCTGTGCTCTCCCTGGTAATAGTAGTAGTAGGCTTTATGAAAAAATGTAATATTAGATAACACATGTTGTCCAATATGGACCTTTCTTTTATTTTTGCATACATTTCTGGCTTTCTTCTATTCTATAAAATAAACTACATGCAAAGTGTCTGTGAATGGCAGAGACGTGTGCATGTAGCACAGAGCCATGGCTCAGGGTCTGAATGATCGCAGGCCTGCATGAAGAATTCTTAACTTGTTTGATCTGCTGCTCACCACAAACAAGTACAAGCAGAAATCTGACTGCATCTCTATAGTTTTCCTACAGATACAAACCTCCCTCGTGGCCTTTCATACGACACAAAGTAATTAAGCAATTAACAAGTTTCTGTTTTTCACTTTCCACTATAGAATATTTCTGCTTTTTTACGACTACAGTAAAAAAGTGGATCTTTTTCTGTAATTTTCCAGCTTTATTTTTTACAGTTAAAGAGTTTCTGTGTTTGTTGAAGCTTCTTCTAAGCTCAAAGTAAGCTGTATGTGGCTCGCCATGTAATGTGAGTTTGACACCCCAGCCATAGCAAAAATGCTTTTTGTTGCAGTATTGTGACATTACAACATAGATCTCTTTATACACCACCAGTCAAGATTTCTACTGACCAAAGGTCACCAACCTGATGCATAGGACGCATGTAGATTATGCGATTCCTCTCAGGGGGCATTCTCAGGATCTGATCCAGGACTTGTTCCATGTCTAGCTTCTTACACTGAGCGTAGTCAAATCTGTTTACTATGGGGGCACTTTCTACTCTCAGGTGCTTTAACACACGGCATCTGGTAGCTGTAGAGAGTGGAAACACACAAAGACGTCGACCTTCTTAATTATTCAAGACCTTCTAACTCAGCATAACAACCGAAGATATGTTGCAGGCACTTTGGGGCGTTTGAAACACGACCATTTGATTTTAAAAAAGTACAGAAGTTAGTAATGACTTCTTGTATTTGCACAATCTGTCAAAAACTTAAAACATTCATCTCAGAGTGCAGCTAAAAAACTAGTTGATGTTGACTTGTTGTTCCTAGAGTATTTAAAAGTAGAATGGGAGGCAGAGCCTTCAGTTTTCAGGCCCCTCTTCTGTGGAACCAGCTTCCAGTTTGGATTCGGGAGACAGACACTATCTCTACTTTCAAGATCAGGCTTCAAACTTTCCTTTTTGCTAAAGCATATAGTTAGGGCTGGACCAGGTGACCCTAAATCAGGGGTGGGCAATCTCAGTCCACGAGGGCCGGTGTCCCTGCTGGTTTTAGATCTCACCGTGGGTCAACACACCTGAATCACATGATTAGTTCGTTACCAGGCCTCTGGAGAACTTCAGGACATGTTGAGGAGCTAATTTAGCCATTTAAATCAGCTGTGTTGGTTTGAGGACACATCTAAAACCTGCAGGACACCGGCCCTCAAGGACTGAGATTGCCCACCCCTGCCCTAAATCCTCCACACAATCGGTCTAGGCTCCTGGGTGCTTCACAGTACACCCAGGAGCCTGGTACACCACTCTGGATTTAATCATGAGTTATTATTAATCTCTGGCTCTCTTCCACTGCATGTTTTATCCTGTCTTCCTTCTCTCTCTACTTGTGACTCATTTACAGATAAATTAGTGACCTGTGGGAAATTTCTCAAACACAGAATGTAGGAACCTCAGGAGATTCAAGCTCATGTACAGCACAAACACTCAGAAAAGTAGCAATATTAACATCTAATGCAGTTCATTTTAAATGTTAAAAAGTAATTAAAGACTACAAGCACTCTGATAGCACACAGCTTATGTACTTTTTTAGTATTTGGCAAAACAAAACATTAATGTAAGTTAATATAAGTTATCAAATATCAGTTACCGTGAATGAACATCATTTTGGGGCAGTCTTTAAGGACCAAATCAGTGATTCCACAGTTGGTCAGAGTGATTCCCACCAGGTTCTTGCTCTTCAGAGACAAAATCTATACAAGCAAAACCATCTCAGTACATCTCTGATAAAACATACTGTAGAACCATTTTACCAAACTTTAACCAAAAAGGAACCAAAGACAAATACATCTGTGTGCTTTTCTTTGGATTACAGAGTAAAGTGTGCTCCATCAGTCACTGTGTTTGTGTCTGAGTGCACATGTACCTGCACATGGTCGTCCTCAGTGACAGGGTCTGAAGTGCTGGTTGATTTGTCAGCCATTCGTTTCCTCCTCACTGCCATTCGAGGCCTGGCTCTGGAAAGATCTACACAAAATAACAGAGTCCAAGGTTAAATGTACCTGCCTGTTAAACAGGCTGAAAAGACACTCTGCTGTGAGACGGTGAACTAGTACTTCAGATCTGTGTCATTAACATGGCAGTGATTTCTCTTTTACTCGTCACAGTGTGGTGAAAAGTGTAAGTATCTGGTCAGATGGAAAAACTCCACAAACGTGGAAGAGTGGACTTGTACAACATGAAAAGGCTGGATGGTTACACACTCCTGCAATAAAGAGGATGGATGCTGTATCACAAGGAAGCCGATCAGTTTGTGTCCTCTGCACAGAGCATGTTCTGAGGGTGCAGCAGCTGTGGCAGCTCATCCTGAAACAACAACTGTAATTGCCACATTTTTACTTTTTCATCCAAGTAGATTTTCCACTTTTTTCTCAAAACAGTATTCAGACTTTTTTTTCTTGAAATGCTCAATAATATTTTTATTGCTAACGTGGCCGTAACACTCCTTTGTACCTCAGCCCCCAGCAGACAAACCTATGGCACCAATTTAAAAGAAGAAAACTTGCTCTGACCATGAGATCAACATCACTGAGATCTGAACTTATACAAAACACTACATTTGGTAAATCTGTTTCCTAGCAGAGCGGTGATGAGCTGCTCTGTAACAAAGAGGAAGCCCAGATGTCCCAGCTATACACAGGAACCTGAACACAGCTTCCATTTGTGGAGCTAAAGCATCAAAGTAAAACTTGTTTTAAAACCCCACATGGTCATGTGTGAGTCATGGACACCCGCTTAAGGTTTTGAAAGAGAGCAAGAGGGATGTCACATCTGTGCACGAGCACACATTTGTAAAAAAGAAAAGTAGCCGAGTCATGAAGCTGAACTTAATAGATTGTGTCTAAATAATCACCATTAATTCTGGTTTGAATGTAGAGATTTGTGGAAAACTAACAGTGGCTTGCAAAAGTATTCGCCCCCCTTGAACTTTTCCACATTTTGTCACATTACAGCCACAAACATGAATCAATGTTATTGGAATTCCAGGTGAAAGACCAACACAAAGTGGTGTACACGTGAGAAGTGGAACGAAAATCATACATGGTTCCAAACATTTATTACAAATAAATAACTGCAAAGTGGGGTGTGCGTAATTATTCAGCCCCCTGAGTCAATACTTTGTAGAACCACCTTTTGCTGCAGTTCCAGCTGCCAGTCTTTTAGGGTATGTCTCTACCAGCTTTGCACATCTACAGACTGAAATCCTTGCCCATTCTTCTTTGCAAAACAGCTCCAGCTCAGTCAGATTAGATGGACAGCGTTTGTGAACAGCAGTTTTCAGATCTTGCCACAGATTCTCGAATACTTTTGCAAGCCACTGTATGTCTGATCAAAGTTCTTTGTATCTGTGTGGACTGGAGCATAGATATGTAATTCCTCAAAAGCACAAATCACTGTAGAAACTTGTGGATCATATCGTACACATTCGTATCACTTTTGAGGCAAATTTCTCAGCATAGCTTCTGAATTATCTTGTTAATAATTTTACATCCTCATTAAGTTTGATACTGTAGCTCCTGTGAAAATAAGAACAACCCCAGGTTTCTCTTCAGCACTGTAGCCAGGCTGACAAACAGTCAGAGCTCTACTGAGCCAACAATCCCTTTAACGTTAACTAGTAATGACTTCATGAACTTCTTCACAAATAAAATTTTTATCATTAGAGAAAAAATTACCAATAATCATCCCACAGATGTAACATTATCTACAGCTACTTTTAGTACCATCAATGTTAAGTTAGACTCTTTTTCTCCAGTTGATCTTTCTGAGTTAACTTCAATAATTAATTCCTCCAAACCATCAACGTGTCTTTTAGACCCCATTCCTACAAAACTGCTCAAAGAAGTCCTGCCATTAATTAATGCTTCAATCTTAAATATGATCAACCTATCTCTAATAATCAGCTATGTTATACAACATGCACTTAACAGCTAACACTCACACACATTCATACTCTGATGGACACATTGGAGAGCAACTTGGGGTGAGTATCTGGCCCAAGGATATTTAGCACACAGACTGGGGGAGCCAGGGATCGAACCACCAACCTTCTGATCAGTAGATGACCTGCTCTACCGCCTGACCTACAGCCACCCCCAACTAAAGCAGAAAGATTCTCCTTCTCATCTGCACTCGTTTCATATTCTTTGCACATGTTCATCTACCTTTCACACAAACGCTGCCTGATGTCGGGATCAGGGTGGGGATGTTAACATGCGTGACAGGTTTTGCTCTGAGTGCGTGAACAAAAGGAAATAGCAACCAACAGTACATCACTGTTTAATAACAGTGATGTACTGAGCCTCATGTATACTAACATATATGCATGGATCCATGAATAAAAGAAAGAAAAGCTTTAAATTTCACTCCTGAGAAGCTGGAGAACGTATTCCTGTTGTTCCAGTCTTACCTGTCTCTGAGACTAACGACACAGAGGACGTGCGGGTGCAAGATCGGGTTAAGGGTCGCCTCGGAACAAAGTTCTCCTGCTGTGATCCTGAGGCCACAGCAGAGGAAGGCTGCCTCTTCCCCTGACCAGTCTGAGGTCCTGGTATCCTAGGATCATTATTTACAGCACCACCTCTGGGCTCCACACTGTCCACATTGGCAGGACCAGAACTCAGAGGGACAGAGGGTCGCTCTGCGCCCTCTCTGCCACTTCCTGCAGCTCTGTCAGTGGCTGTTCCATGGGTGGCATCCATCACCACCCTCCTACATCCACCCGCATGGCCCGATGTGGCTCCTGCAGGTCCAACTCTGACCAATGAGCCGGTCATTGTCCTTACTCCAGTCCTTGATGCTGGAGTATCCTCTGATGTCCCACTAGCTCCTGGCCTTGTCGTGGCCTCCGCAGCCTCAGTAGTAACTCCTTTACCGCTGCTCCTCCTGCTGCTCTCAGTAGCAGCCTTCATATCTGCCTTAATCTGTTCACTGGTCACCTGGCAGCTCTTCTCACAGCTGTTCTCTGCAGCATGAGCCTTTGGCTGATCAGAGACTGCCATGGATATAGCCACATTGTTGCCCCTCCTCAGCGGAGTCTTTCCTTTACCTGGAAACCAAACACACCATTTAAAAACCTTGACACCAGCAGCAAGTTTTTAAGCTGTCATAATTACAATCAGATTTTGTATATCGGACTGATACACGAAGAAAAGACGCTTGAATCAAAACACATCCTGAATTTCTGTCCACTATCTCACTATCCAATCATCAAGCACTTGCTTGTGCCTTCTGGTTGTGATCTATATCGTGCATCACCTTTTGTACATGAGGCCGGCTGCTCCAAACATGAAGGTGGCATTAACCTGGAAACAAGGCCTTCCTCTTCCTCGCTGTCTGAGTCCGAGATGACCTGTGAAGGTTTGGGTACGTTGGCACAAGCTGATCTGCACTGCTGGACTAAACCACTGGGACCTGGAATTAAAATGAAATATTGTAAAATGTATACAAGACATGTAATTTGTACTTAAATTTTTCCAAACACTGATTATCAGTGAAAGACCAACTTCAGACCTGCTTGTTCCTCATCAGGCGGCTGTGATGCTGTAGCCTGGTGACTGGGCCCCGGAGCCACGTCGCCTTCTTCAACCTCGGCTTCTTTCAGCTCGATCTGAGGCTCAACGTCCATGTTCTCCTCCTCAGAAAGTTAAAATTCATATCAAAACCCCAAACCTGACTCTATTAGCCCTATAATGGCCTTTGTATCCTATTTGACACGTGAGTTTCTGAGATCTCTGTCTCATCAACATGATCAATACTTGTCATTTCAAAATGTTATGGACGAAACTCTTTTTTGTCTAAAATGAAGATTGTTGTTAACAAAAATTTGCCAAAAACACCCAATGATAGAAAAAATATATAATAAATATATCATAGTCAACATGATATAGCAAAAACATTTTTGTTATCAGGGTTAATAAACATCTCAGTTATCTCTGGCTATTTTTTGAAGGGTTGGGTCTTACAGGGTTAAATACAGAATGAACATTTTTACCTCGTCTTCATCCTCTTCATCTTCTTCCTCCATTCCATTTACTTCTGCTGGTGCTGTAAAAACAAGCGCTAGTTCTTTAATTCAACATTACATCTATCATCTTCTCTGTCAGGGTATGAAGTAAAGTAAAATACTTTATATAACTGAAGTAGCTAAGGTTAAAGGTCGCACTATACCAGAACCACAGTAATAACCCAAAGGTTTAAAAAGATTTCCACGCTGACGCTGAGGAAGACAACAAGGGTGTATGACGTGCTCTGCCCTCTTAAACTACAGCTGCGTTGGAACAAAAAGAGTGAGGGATGAAAAATGCATGAGTGTCCCCCCAGCTCCAACTAAGTGACTGCAGACTGAGACTTTCACCCACAAGGGATCAGCGACGGAAACCAGACAGCATCTGTTTAAACAGACTGGTGTGGCCTGCCTGGTTCAGTACTTTTTTAGGTCATGGTGAGTATTGGTGTAACTTTTCTAATCATTTTTACACATGATAAACATGACTCTGTAAACACAGGAAAGGCATGTATGAATCACTCACAGCACTCCCTCGCTGAGAATTTCAACCACTTCTCTAGTCAGAGTTAAATTAATGCAACAAAGAATGATTCAGTCCAAAGCACTATCCCAGCACGGCAGGTTTAAAGGTTCTGACATTATACTTATCAGTATAAAGCACACAATCAAATTGTCACAGGATTCATATAAGGGCTTGCATTTGCTTCTAAACTCAGATCAAAACTGAGGTTATTGTACTCGGCCCTGAAAATCTTAGAAATATGGTATCTAAGCAGATTCTTACTCTGGATGGCATTACCTTGGCCTCCAGTAACACTGTGAGGAACCTTGGAGTCATTTTTGACCAGGACATGTCCTTCAACGCACATATTAAACAAATATATAAGACTGCTTTCTTCCATTTGCGCAACATCTCTAAAGTTAGAAATGAAACTATTGATTGAACAGCCATGAAACTTTTGATTGTAAGGTTCGATCCCTGTCTGCTCCAGTCTGCATGCTAAATATCCTTAAGCAGGATACCAACCCCAAGTTCCTCTCTGATTCATCCATCGACACATGAACGTGTTAGCTAGAAAGTACTTAAGCATAGAAAACAAAGTTTGTATGAATGGATGAAAAAGTCATGTTGTAGCGCATTAAGCGCTCAGGCAAGGAAGAAAAGCTCTGTATAAGAAGTACTCCTGTCTTCTCAACACACACACTTTCCTCATTTTAACATTTCGTCTTTATGCTTAATCACCCAAATCTGCTGCACGTCCTTTTCTCCTTTCTTAGTGTTCACCCTCACACACCACTAACTATACACCTTTTTCACCCCTTTTTCCTAGTGCTCATGTCTACTTTGGTCTTCTTAAACATCACACTTTTTCTTTGCAAATCTCTTCTTTTAAATACTTTCTTGTACTCTCTCATTCCATCATCCACCACCAAGTCTCCTTGTCCTCTTTCCTCTGCTCAGAGGAAACACCAAACACCTCCTTGACAGTTTCCTTTACCACTTCAGCTGTACATCCCCTGTCATCTGGGAACACTTCCCTACCACGCAGAGCCGTCTCAGCTTCTTCCTGAAATCTGTGCAACATTCTTCCTTTTCCAGCTTCCTTGCTTCTTTCTTTCACTCACTTCCTCTTCCCAATATCCAAAGTAATCCTCTAGACTACGACCCGATGGAGCCTAGCTGCATTCTCCCATGACACCACTGTGTACTCTCCAGTCTCGTTCAGGTTCCTCCATCTGCATAAGATATAATCTACCAATGCGCGTCTTCCTCTAGTCTTATGTTACTCAGTGTTCCTTCTCTTCTGAAGTATGTGTTCATAGCCATCCCCACCCAGCACATCTGTCCTTTAAAACTGCTCCAATCACGACTCTGTCGACTCTGGGAACACTCCACCGCTTCATCCAACTTACTCCAGAATTCCTCCTCATTTTCTAACCGACATCCAACTTGTGGGCCATCAGCATTATTAAAAACAGGATATGAAGTTTATTTTAATACAATTCTTGGTATTTAAAATTAAAGCCAGTGAGACTTGCCATTGTGTTGCTGCTGCTGCCGCCGCCGTTGGTTGTTTATGTTGTTGATGGGTGGAGGAGGCATGTTTGCCTCATTGTGGTGATGGTGGTCTTCATTGTCATTGTTTGAGTTCTGGTTGCTGACCAGTGCTGAGGAAACACCGATCCCAGTTCCTGCACTCAGACCCACCCTGGCACAGCCCTAACACACAGGTGCACACACACAAACACACACATGTACAACGAGCAATCAGCAACTTCTTCCTCTGCTCCAGTTTAATAGGCAATTATTGCTGGCAGCCCAAAATAAACTACAAACACGCATCACAGTGTTGGACAGTTAATCCATACATGCATTATGGGGTAACTTGATTACAAATTTAAACACACTAACATCAGTCCCTCTATAATCTTTTATTTTATTGTAGTTTTCCTAATTCATTTCAGTCAACTTTAATGTTTTTTTCATAACCATGGTAACTTGCCTGTAACAATATGACATTAATTGTTCAAAGTTTCTATTGTGTCCTGCTGTGAGTAAAGTATGGCTTTATGAAACATTTACATTCTGTTTTTATTCATATTTTTCATACTATCTTAACTGTTTCAGGAAGTACAAAAATGTTCTCACTGTGAGCTGACAGTCCTCGCCACTGCCTGTCACAAAACTTAGCAACTAATGTATTAGTTTTACAATACTTCACGTATATCCTAGTACACTGTCCTGAGTTAATGTTCTGCGACAGTCCTGACAGTAAATTCAGCAGATTTTTGGATTGAATGAACACTTTTGTAGTCAAACAGACCACAAAGATTTAACCATATCTTAGTCCATTCTACACATTTTTAAGCACTTTATCCAGTTAACCTAACAGAAGTATTTTCCACTGTGGGACTAAGGTGGAGTAACGCACACAGAAGCAGAAATGTAAACTCAACAGAGCCAGGGTTTGGAGTGGGAACGTTGTCGCTGTGAGGGTTAGCAACTAAATCACTGTGTGCACAGGACTAACACGTACAAATGAATCCAGCTACTCGGGTTCATTAAGAGCATGGCAGTCACACTGATGCACTGCATGAATGAACCAGTGCAGGATCCTTTGTAAAGAACCTGACACACTTGCCGTTCAGTTCTTTTGAAATCTGCTCCCTTTGAAGACGACGCATCTCGCACTGGGATGATTCGTTTCAAGAAAACGACCATAACAAACGTACCTTGGGTGGTTCTCGAAACATTTGGTCCAGACAGATAAACTCCAGACTGGGCAGCAACTCTACAAACTGGGAAAAAGACTCCAGTTTGATGGCGTGACAGCGAACCAGAGTGAGATCAACCAGACGACTCCATCTGGACTGATCTGCAGACACAAACAGGGACAACATGGTCCAAATGCATGATAACACTACACGTTTCCAATGACGTGAGAGGGAAAAAACACTGCAGCGTAATAAAGGCTGTATTTGTCTCTGGTGCTTTGTTATTATTCACCAAAACCAGAAACGTACCAGTAATCCAGTGGTGAGGGTTGTGGAGGTGAGGACAGTTGTAGATTAGCAGGTATTTAATATTGGTGAACACCTCATTCACCACCTTTATCCCAATATCAGTGATGATTCCCGGGTTCTCGATAACATCCGCCAGCCCGTATTTCACCAGCTCTGAATGGCTCATTTTACCTGAAGTTCAATAAAAACAGGAAAATGCCTCGTTTCCATCCATCAGTATACTAAACATATGTCTTTATTACAGAGTTACTATTCATTCTCCTCTTGGTTTAAGGCTTCGTCAGCTGTTTCTCGCCTGTTCATCAAAGCAAAAGATATCTGAGAGAAAGCACTAACACTGCAGCAGAAACTCATCCACATAACCCAGATGAAGAGTCTCAAACTGGGGAAACTCCAGTTCAGCCATCTTGAGAGCTGAGAAGACTCCATCTTTCGTCAGTGAAGGCTGGATACGCAGCTCGTGAAGCCTGATGAAAAATACAGAAATAAGTGAGAATTTCAGCAACACCTTCGTCTTCATGCAAACACCAAATAATCCAATCGTGTCAAATGTGTCACAAACCTGTTAATTTCACTCTCCTGGTGCAGATATTATTGTGTTATTTCTGGCGTCTTACTCTACCGTTTGTATTTTAACCACATCTGAACACTGAAACTATGAAAATATGGAGCAGAATGTCCTGATTCTGTAATCCCTCTCACATAGCACTGAGGAGTTAGTAAGCGGGTACCTGCGAGCAGCAGTTATGATGAGGTAGCCCAAGTCCACCTCCAGGGCATTCTTACAGGCTCCAAACGCAATGGTGTGGAGGTTCCGAAATCCTCCTGGATATGCCAAAAAACAAAATATTGCTACAATACAGAAGTGAAGTAGTATTTGAAGTCCCAAAGACAAAAGTAGGGACACGTCATTTAAATCCACAACACTACTCTTTAACAGCTCTGCCATAAACGAGTCAAAATACCTTAAAGACACTGTTTACTATAAAACACAGATGAACACAAGCTACATCAGGGGTCACGGTCACTTTACTGTTCAAGTAGTACAAAAAACAAACAAATATTTCTGAAAATGTTTTGTTTTTGTTTTAAATTTCAAATATTGTATAACAAGACATCTTTTTTTCCTCCCTCTTAACTGAAGCCTTTCATTGAACTACCAAATAAACACACTGTGTCTGTGCAGACACGTGGCAGCACTGCTGCTGTCACTGTGTTCGTATTGTACAAAATAAAACCGCAGACATTAGTTTGTCTGAGCTAACACAGCCTCAGCATGTTGGTACTCTCTGCTCATGTTGCATTCATATTCAATCATTTAAAGAACAACAAATCCAACAACAAAAGTCACCTCAGGGTCCAAACTGCGTTACATTTCTTCACGCCAATGTAGGGATGACGTGGGCTGCGGGTTTAAGCCTTTAAAGCCGAGCGTATCATATGTGATACATGTGTTTTTGTCAGTTTTTGAGACTTCTGCAGCATCAGTGTAACTTTTTTTCATATAAATTGCACGAGACATTTTTAATGACTCCATTGCAAAAATATAGCTTATGGAGCAAATGTGATGCAAATGAAAACTCATATATGCAGATTAAAATTTGACATATTTTTATATATATTTTGTCTAAAGGTTCAACAAACACTCCATCATCAAAAATTAAAGATTTCTGGTAGTAATGTCATGGCTCAGGTTTTAAAGGGTTAACGATTGTTTCCAGGTAATTTGATTCATTTCCATGTGACACTTCTTATGAACATTTAAATTCTAAAACATAGGCATTAAAAACAACAACAACAAAAGCAAAGCCATGCATGAATCAATCCTACAGAACAACAGTGTGATTTAAAGATGCATTAAAAGTGCAGCAGTGTCTACAAACAGCTGCTCACCTGATCTCCAGCTATCCTCCACGACGTGCTGGATCAGCCCTCCCAAGAAGGGAACTCGTACCAGCTCCAGCTGCTCGAGGTTCCGGGCTGAAGCCAAGCCAGTAATCAGGGGAACGTATTTGAGAGAGTTGGTCGGCCCTGCACAGTTGCGCATAACAAAGGTCCTTAGGCTCACACACAGAAAGTCCTTAAAAGGCTGTGGTTTGGTAAGGCGGACCCACTTCAGGTAAAGGTGCCGCAGCATGGACACACAGGGGATCTCGGGAACATTCACACCTGGGTTGGTAAATATAAACAGACAAAGCTGATTTTAGACCTTCTGTTCTTTTTAACAACCACAAATCTACACAACAGCAGACACTACGCTGACTTACATCCAGAATTGCTGAATTTTTTGGATAGTAGCTCTGATGTATTTAGACTAAGGTCTCTGTCATTATGTTGTACTCACCCACCAGATGGAGGGTCTGGATCTTGGCATTTATGGGGATGGTGAGTTTGTTCTCAGCGGGAATGGGAAAAGCCCCGTTACGGTTGCGGAACTTTCCGAGAATGTGAACCTGGGGCATATAGTTCCAAATGGCTTCCACCAGTTCCAGGTGGGAAGTCTCAACGCCCTGAAATGACATCAGCGAAGGTAACTACATACGTTACTCAACGATTACACCTTAAGGCCCTTTCAAATGGGACGCGGCGTGCACTAGCTACAGCAAAGGGCCTTTACACATATCATCAGTCTACCAGGTCAGAGAATGCAGCAACAAATAAAGAACATAAAATACATGTTAATTAAGTAGTATACACAGCACATCAGTCACATACTGTTTACTGACCAGCAGATTTGGGCAGGCTTGCAGAGCCTCCAGGACTCCTGGAATACTGAACGCCTCAAAACCACGGATTCGTCTCCTTTCCAGGTATCGTGGGTGGAGACCATACAGCTGCTCCAGATCTGGCATCTTCTTCAAAAGGAGCAAAAAGCTGCTATCTGTAAAGCCTAAACGATAAAGCACAACAAACATAAATAAATCCCTTTTTTTCAATGTTTCAAAAGCCCAGGGGCTGCAGCGTAAACTGGTTGCTATGGACGCATTTACAAACATATAAACAGAATTAAGGTGAAAAAAAATTAAGTAGTTAAAAATATTAGAAATATTAAAAATGAGCAAAGATATTTTTACTAATTTTTGTTTTAAAGTTGAAAGGCTTGAACATGCATCTCTATCCTGTTCTGTGTTTAAGGGTCTCCACGTGTTATTACACTGTCAGTGTATGACTTAGACACGTCCAGGATCTCCTGCTAACCAAAGCTCGTTGTGTTTTGGTTCCACAGTGTGAAAACCTATTAGGAAATCTGCTCTATCAGGTTAGACAGTTGGAGGTGAAATACACTCTGCATAAATATGACCTAAAACATCACCACATTTTCAAAATTATATATAAGATTAACTTAGTAGCTGCTCTAAGTTACTAACAGCAAAAATCTAAATTTACACAGCAAAACAGGAGTGAATGTAAAAGGAAACATGGGCCGTTTGTAACAGTAACATTATTTTGTAGAGTCACTATTATTAAGTAAAATTCTTAAAATTTCAAGATATAAAAATAAAAGATTTTTGCAGGCCAGTAAAAACAACCAAACTCTAAGCCTGACCTGGAGCTTAGGCTCGATACATTAATTATTAAAACTGACAACATCAGAATTCATATTTGGGAACGGCAATGCCAAAAAAAACAGTACCATAGCATGCTCTTTGTTGTATGTTGGTGAAAGGCAGACTGGTTCAGGGCTCGCAAAATCGCTAGCCCCAGGACGTCGGGCTACCAAAATCCATCTCAGCCCTGCCCGTCGGGCTATCATAGGAAGGGAAAATATGTGTCAGTGCTTTTGCATTCTTTCAGAAATGTAGCTGGGTAATTATGTTATTGGCATCGATGAGCCACTGTCATTATGTGACATATTGAAATCGCGTTTGAATTTGTGCTTGTTTTTTGCTTTCACTTTCACTTTGCGATCGTGCGAACTGTGTGTAGAGAGCGGCAGCACTGATGGGTGAGTGACGATTAATTGCGCACCAATTCCTCTGACGTCGTCTTATCACTCATTAGCTTACTATTCAAACGTGACAAGTGAAATCTCCCACAGCAAGCTTAAACACGTGAGAGGTTGATTGCGCAGAGAATCGCTGACCGTTATGTAAGTACCTGTGTAAAAGCAGCAGGATTTACGCTGGAATTTTAGTTCTGCTGAGCCAAATAAGACAGGTCAGGGTGAAGAAGGCACAGCCAAATAAAAGCCTACCACAAAACGGAAAAGTTATGACAAATCAGACTATGAGGCAAAAAGAAAGCTCAGCTTTTTTGGTTTCATGGACAAAAGAATTTATGTGGCTGGAATATGACGAGCTAAATAACCAGGGGTGCACATAAGTGGTCCACAGGTGCGCATTCGCTGTCAAAATAAAAGACGCGCACCAGATAAGAAGTTGCAACACGCGTTTGCGTACATAAGATTTTCTAGAGGAGGACAGACATTTGTTTAGAACTCTTAAAGATGTTGAAGAAGCTCCTTTAAGCAATTACTTTGGTGTTCCTCCACCTCCAAAGAAATCTCAGGAGTCCGAACCACAAAAGAAACGCGTATTCTCGGAAAAGTGATTGCAGGAGGTGAGCTGGCTTCAAACAAGTGATGAACGCACAGAGATGTGGTGCAAAATATACCGTGAAAATCCCACTCTAGCAGACAAAAACAGTGCCTTTTATATGTACGCAAACGCGTGTTCCAACTTCTCATCTGTGCACGTCTTTTATTTTGACAGCGAATGTGCACATGCGGACCACTTATGTGCACCCCTGTAAATAACATAATGTTCTGCCGGGTGTGTTGTTGCTTTTCCCTCGATTTCTGAGTCGACAAGCGCCTTTGTTACTGGGACCAGTAATTTTAAGAAAGACCCCCATTAGAACCCATGAGAAATGCAAGAAATGCATTATTGCTCAGTCTGCAATATCTTTCCCAGAACAAACAGCAATTGCAAAGAACATACTAAAAATAAACCTGAAAAATCTGTTTAGAACAGCCTACTATGTTGCAAAGAGTGAACCACCATTGGCCAAATTTAGCAGTCTTTGCAAACTTCCAAAAGCAAATGGCCTCGATCTTGGTGCCCCTTACCTCTTACCCTTGACTTCAGTGGAAATTTCAGATTCAGGATCTGACACAGACTGATTCATGTTCTACAGTTCTTACAAGTTCATAGAAATTTCTGTTCAATTAGAAACAAGCATTTGAGTTGATGATTGTAATTTTTATACAATGTTGTGATTTGTGTTTCAACAAATTTTTGATTAATGTTTTGTTTCCGTTACAATAAGTATAATATTGTAACGGAACAAAACAGGAAACAAAACATCAATCAAAAAGTTGCTCTATTTTTTTATTCGGGCTACTTAAATTTATTTTGGGCTACCAAAAACTAAAGAGTCCCTGCCCGAAGGGCTACCAGGGATTCTGAAATTTTGTGAGCCCTGGGGTTGTACTGTACCTGAAGGCATATACTCCCACCAGTGACCAGCACACAGGTCCACCACCTTGACCACTCGCAGGTACAGAGTTACTGCTTCTCGAAGCTTTCTAGATAAACATTCCATACACATGATATCCTTCATGGGCAGGTACCTACAAAAAAAACACAACAATGTTTAAAATCTCAGAAGCTTTTTACCCTGTAATGTAATAAAATTTCATTTTTTAAGAACCATGCCGCCATTTGAACATGTTGACCATATATATACACACACTGGGGCTACAATGATTCATCAAGTAATTCAAATAATTCAATTATAAAAAATTCTCAACACAAATTCTTTGCTTCGTTTAATGCACGGCTCTATCGTGCGACGATGGGTTAAACGATGTAAACGCGAGCATTTCAGCCACATCTGCGACTAAAAACAGACCTGCAAATGCATTTAGGAGCAGTGTGTGAATAAAAAAGTTTAACAACAGAAACACTGATAACAGAACAGCAGCAGTGATGATGACGCTGGCAGAGTTTAACGTGGAGTCTGTTTACACACCGCGGAGAGCAAAGAGGCGCAGCCCTTACCGACACGCTGAGCTCGGGTAGAGTGACAGAAAACAGCAGCCCTGTTCCTGTGATCACCATTAAAACTTTTACTGGGAAAAGCGAGCGGGAGTCCTTTATCAAAGCTTCTGATCAACAAACTTCGACATGAAGAAAAGTAAAGCGAACTTTGTAGCTTTTTCCAGCCACCGCTGTTTGTTTTACACAGCGAGAAATCTGCAGTAAGGCTCCAGAAGTACGAGCTATAATAAAATATGAGCCGTTAACTTAGTCTGAGACCGTGCTTCAATTATACAGCTTGACTTAGCCTAACGGCAGCCGTCCTATACTTTACATGGAAGCAATAGGTGTACCGTTCTGCCTATTTCCATCTACGCAACATTAACAGATTACGTCCTTCTCTTTCCACCCAGACTACGTCCATTCTTGTCCACAGTCTTGTTACCTCCCATACTGACTACTGCAATTGTCTTTTGCATGGTCTCCCCCAAAAATCCCTCCATCAGCTTCAACTGGTTCAGAACTCTGCTGCTCCCATTATCACCAGAACCCCCTCCTACCAGCACATCACCCCTGTTCTTCAGGAATTTCACTGGCTCCCAGTGAAATTCCGGATAATATACAAACCTCTGCTCACCTTCATAACCTTGCTCCTCCTTACCTGTCTGACCTGTTAAGCACCATCTCTTCTGCTTGCTGTGCCTTCCTTCCGCCTCAGCACCATGGGAAGCAGAGCTTATAGCTGCTCTGCTCCCAGGCTGTGGAACTCTCTACCCCCACATATAAGAAACACTGGTTCTCCCCCAGTTTAAATCTCAACTCAAAACCCATCTGTTCAAATCTGCATATTCACTGTGAACCCACTGTTTGTTCATTTTATCTTGTGCTTTTGTTTTATTGTTCTTCATTGTGTCATTGTTCTATTATGTGTTTTATCCTATTGTAAAGTGTCCTTGGGTGTCCTGAAAGGCACTTTATAAATACAATTTATTATTAGTAGTAGTAGACGGGGTGAATCTAAAGGGTGGGTATGGGGTGTACTACCCCATATTTATTTTGAAGCTTTATAATATATTCCTTCACTTTGAATCTGTAATATTTTTCAGATTCAAAGTAAAATAATATGAAATATTGTATAAATTAAACAGCATTAGTATTTGAAAACATAAACATAAAAGCTTTTTTCACAAGCCAATAACAATTTATACAGGCCAGTAAAACTCAGAGCCAATAGCCTGAGGATTGTTAGGCTGGACACATTATTATTAATATTAATTCATCTCTACACCATCATAACGTCTGTTATTGGCAGCACAAAAACATGCCTCCTATTAACGTCAGAAAGCCTTCCAAGAAGACAGAGTAAAGGTACATTTTTTTTAATGTTTAGATTGTGTATACATCTTATTTTATTTGACTTTGACTGCACTTGAGATTATTTATATATTTAAGAAATTTCAGCAAAACTTTAAGACACTGGAATCTCTAAAATAGAAACCAATGAGCAGTTCATTCTGAAAGACCTGTGTTTTTTCATTTTTTTACTACTATTATTATTATTATTATTACTAAAGATAAGTATTTCTTATCCGATTACTTAATTAATCTATGGAATAATCAATAGATTACTCGACTAAACTGACTGATAGCTGCAGCCCTACCTTATATTAACTGTGAAGCTCAGCCTGCAGTTTGAATTCAGTGTGGCACAAGGGCAGATTCAAACCCTGTGCAGTAATTTTACAGCATATGAATCTCTTGTTTAACCCAGTGAGCTATGCTGGCACCCCACCCTACGTATGACTCCTGTACATGTTTGCCCTTTATGCTCGGGCAGTTATACACCACCAGCACTAACGAGAACACTGATTTACTCTGTTGCAAACACAAGACAGCAGGAAACATGACAGACCACCTGTGATTCATGCTATACTTTTCTCTGTAGGTGGCATGCGTGGATGTGCATTGCTGTGCGCTGTTATGTAAATTCTCCACAGATGAGTCCTCATGGTCACAACATATGGGCATGCATGTAAACACTGACACCTTTGCACATATATTTGATGACAAAAGTCAAGGTGTAAAGACTACCCGCTGACTTGACCACTGCATGTTGTACTGACGTATACACACGTGTAAATGTAATTGTGATCCATCAGATTCTTCCATGTCTTAATGACACATATACAGCCTAACAGTGCTAAGTCTGCTAGCCTGTGTGTGCAAAGATGCATCAAGCCCAACACAACTTTGGTGTTCCATGAACAACCTTCCAATGATGGTATCAAATCTGAATCAAGCATGTGTTTAATTTCGTTCTGTTATTCACAATTTTGAGCTTCTGGTGAGCTCAAAATTGACATACAGTCACCATCATGGACAAAACGTTATCTTGTTTTCCAGTGGGTGTGTGGCAGTCAATACTGACTGGTATAATGGGCCAACATACTAGTCTCTACAACACATAGTAAATACGACAAATGAAAAGTGTAGCTTGAGGGCACCATACCTGAATATATGACAGAGGACTTCATGGGACAGCTCATTGATGTAGTCCTTGGGCTCACTGAGTCTTTGGACAAGATCGTCTCCACTGCTGCCCACCAAAGCGTGGAATTTATTAGACTTCTTCCTCGGACCCATTACTGCTATATCATATCCTCCCTCGTGAAGTCTGGAGCTTCTATATCCCGAGCAGGAACCTCAGTTCTGGACACATTATAAGGGAAGATGGGTAAACTGGAGTAAGAGACTCATACCACACGACCTACTTTGAGGACATTTTAAGCTAATACCAATTATGTTCGAGACCTGCTGCGTGTTTGAAGTGAGGATGTAACAACAAACCAATAATTATTGTGCACTCAGGGACGCTACGTCATCAACATGCACGAATATTCATGTTTGGTGGTAAACATAAGAAGGACAAATAGACCTTTTAATAAAAATAAAAGAACACATTATTTATTTTCTTCCATTTAAATGTGATGGCTACCACTCGGGTTGTTTTACGACTAGCAGGTTCGTTAAATTATACTTTAAAGTTAAAAGAAGCCTTCGTTTAAGCTAGCTTAGCAGATACCACAGCCGCTGCTAAGACCGTACACAACGGGTTCGCAGTCACAACCTGGCCCCTTTATCAAGGCCTGACGCGGTGGTTCTAACCTACCAGTATGTTTCTACTAAAGTCTCCGTGAAGCTTCTTCTCAGCCATTCTGTCTCCACAGAAAATGTACTAAACACAGCCAGAGAGACGTTAGCACAACCCGATGTTAGCTTGTTCTTCTTCTGAGTTTTTCGGCAGGCCATACGCATTAAACACGTGTTGCTGCCCCCTTTAGGTCAGTGCTGTGCAGAAACAATAAAGAATTGACGCTTTTCTCCAAAGTTTTCAGTTATTATTGACACTGACATAAGGTCTGCCTCTAACACAGCAGTCCATCGAAACATGCTTATCAGTTTTCTTTAATGTGGTGGAGAAATTTATACAACAGCATGAAAACAAAACACTTCATTACACATAAAACTGTAGTACTAGAAAACTGTGCATAAACTATGCGAAGTAAAAAATAAATGTTAAATGAATTAATATCGTAAAAGAAAAACGTAAGCCTGAACCGATGCTCTCTGTTGTTTATATCAGCAGCTTTGCTCGTTGCAATGTTCAATAAAAACTATTAGTAACTGAACAATTAGCAAGTACTCTATGTTTGATAAACCAAAATGATCAAACACCTTATTTAATACCGTGCTGCCTTCGTTACACCGTGTTTTTCTTTACTTTTCTTTCAGTAATCTTTCAGCTTCCTTTCCTTCAGGACTTTGTTATGTTTAAGGTTGACCTAATTTTGAATACTTTACATTCTCTTTCAGTATCATATTTTATAAATCATATGTTAGTGTGTGTACTGTGAGTTCAGAAACACAGACCTTGATTTGATTTAAATCAAATACTAAGTCAAATACTAATGAAAACTGAAGGTGTTGTTGGCAAAACAACTGGTTAAACATATCACATCTGGAAATTCTCAGAGATGAAAATCTGAAAATGCTGGCTGAGCCTGCACCTGGTCAGGTTGCTGTTTTATTGGATTGCACAACTGATTATGCTGTGAATGTTGTGATGGCAGCAGTGGCACCGAGGCTTAAAGTGGGATTTGTTAGGTGGAGGAACCTTCACAAGTGTAGCAGTACAACTAACCTGTATAACCCTGCCTCCTGGCACCATGTGCAAGGGTTTTCTCCAGGGCCAGAAAGCCCATTTCTAAAAACATCGATCAACTGAGTCCAAGCAGAGTGAGAAAAATATTTATTTCTTAATAAAAATGACTAAAGTTACCATTTGACCAGCAGGGGGCTTTGTGCGCACATGAAGCTGGAGAAATGAGCCTTTGTTTGAAGCAACTGAATGGAAAGCTTCAAGGCTTTATTAGGCTTCATCTGCTCATCATCAACGATTTTACATAGCACTGAAGCCCCGAAGCCTGCGTCAAGCAAAGGGGGCGTGGTTCACACCCTGGACAGGTCAGCAGCCCGAAACAGGGCTAACACAGAGACAGACAACCATTCACATTCACACCTATGGGCAATTTAGATTAGCCTATTAACCTAACACCGCTAACTGCATATGGACCTTAAACTGTGGGAGGAAGCGAGAGAACCCACGCAAACACGGGGAGAACATGCAAACTCCCCACAGGCCCCGGTCAGGTGGTGCAGTTAAACTCAGCACCTTGCTGTGAGACAAAAGGGCTAATCACTGCGCCACCGTGCTGCCCGGTCTGACTGATAACTGAACAAAAACACATACTTTAGATGTTAATTAGATTTTTTTCCCCCGAAACTCACAAAAGACAGCTGGTGTTTAGAAAACAGTTGAATATGTATAAAATAAAACAGATATCCTAATCATTTCTGGAGTCTTCCGTATCCACAAACAGCACCAACATGCTGGTTCAGAGGTTTCTGCTCTTGGTAAAATTCTGTCTTAGTTTTAATTTAAAAGTAACGTTTAAAACGAGTTAAACACATATGAACACCAGGAAATAAAGACAAATGAATAATTCAGTTTAACATGTGCTCCAGTGAGACAATCAGGTTCACTAAAACGATCCAGTAATGAAACTTAATGAATCTTAAAAATATGAAAGGTGTTTTTGCTCTACACCAGGGGTCCCCAATCCCAGTCCACGAGGGCCGGTGTCCCTGCAGGTTTGAGATGTGTCCTTGATCCATCACAGCTGATTTAAATGGATAAATTACCTTCTCAACATATCTTGAAGTTCTCCAGAGGCCTGGTAATGAACTAATCATGTGATTCAGGTGTGTTGACTCAGGGTGAGATCTAAAACCTGCAGGGACACCGGCCCTCGTGTACTGGGATTGGGGACCTCTGCTCTACACTTTACCTACAGTATACAGCACCTCCACCTGCTCTTGTGATTTGAAGGGATTTGTGGGATACCCGACTGCCTCAAGTCCACACCACCATCATATCAATCAATTCTGTCTTGACGTTCTGTGCTGGGGAACCAATCAGATGCTAGAGTCTGTTGACAGAGAAAATGCATACACAATACAAGCTGTGTCCCAATTTAGTGGCTGCATCCTTCAAAGGATGCACTTGAACACCGATGACGTCACAGTGAGACGGCGAAGGCTGTCCAGATTGAAGGCTCCTCCCTCCAAGTGCGGCCCACAGATGCCAGGGCTGCTCAGGTGTTCAGTGTACTGCTCAGGGACATACAGAGGGAGATGCTGGCTTACATTTGTGGGAGTCTGGGAGCTGCTGGCACCGTCTCAAAACCCCACCTGGGCAATCACGTGATCTGTGCGTCAAGCGATTCGTGCACACCCATTTATGTCAACGAGAAAATGATCCGAACATCCAATAATGGACTTCAGATTATTTGAAAATGCTCTTATAACCCAGAATCATGGGCAGCAGCAGTTGCTTCATTAAGACCACAGCTGATTCTCCTTAAGGCTGTATCAGCACCAACTGCAAAAAACGCACATGGAGGATATCAGTGAGCGTATCATTAGCCCCACCTGGCTGCTACTTACCTTTTTCATTCCTATGGGAGCAGTAAGCATGGAATTAGCTTTTGTCAAACAAATTTGAACCAGTGTAATATGTTGTGATGTTGTAGGGCAAGTTTGTTATTGCTGTCTTTATATATAAAATCAAACAGAGTCCAGCGTCTGCAAGTAACCAGCCATCCTCTTCAAATCAGTATGTGAGCAAAACGTTTCCAGTACGCAGCTTTGGGAACTGAGCAGATGACGCACGGAGACAGATTTCTAGGTCACAGATACGAGGCAGACTAGAGACAATGAACTGTCAGAGATCATGAACTGTTTCACAGCCATACAGCTGTTTGATAAGTCATTCTTAACCCTTGGAGAAACGAGGAGTCACACTCCCCATGACATAATAAAAGGGATAAGCACAAATGTTTCAAGGTTCCAGTAAAATTGTGCATTTTTATTGTAATTGGAAACCACGACGGTACATAGGAGAATGTAATCCAATCAAAAGAGCGGTGGTAACACGAGTTAATCAGCAGTAGTGTTCATCTCCAAACCAACTAACCTGCAGACAAAGTAATGAATGTACATATTTATTGATGCGGTGGTGTTTTTCTTCATTTGGTATAGAAATGAAGTGAGAGACAAGTCTGTTTGAACACACTTGTTGGTATGAGCTAGCCCATGTTCTGGCGGTTTCCATAACCTCTACGGTGAGTGTCTTTCCAGTCATCCCAGTTTCTGGCTTTTAGCAGAGATTCATCGTCATCGTTTTCAACCTTCTTCTCTTTTTCTTCTTCGTCCGTCTCGCTTGGATCCCCGTGATCCTCCGCAGTGGCCTTCCTGGGTACACCCTGGTCAGGCAGGACTCCGTGTTTCTTGTGCTGCTCATACCAGTCATCAACTGTCATGGTAGGAAGACTGGGATAACCGGCCCCGAACACCTTAGCCTGTGTGCAAAGTAAACACATGGATTTAAGGACATTAATCCATATCCAAGCAAATCGAAACAAATTCACTCAGAAAATAACTGATCCAATATGAACTTGAAGACATTCAAAAATGTACCTTCACATTTTTATGTTTTTGAGTGGCATGATGTTGAGGTACAAGGAGCAGAGTGACATTTGTTACATTGCTGATCCCTCATCACATTTCAAGTACAGCACTTGCATGAAAACTTCAGCTAATCAGCGTTTTCAAGCTATTCAGTTAAAGTCTGTTAAAAATTGCAACTCAATCAATTTTTCATCCTCTTCGAGTGTCAACGCTGTGTCCACTGAACTGGACTTCCTTCTGCCAGGTAGGAAGAGGAGAAGAGGACTACATCTGTGGACCGTTTCCCCTCAAACCACAGCAAGACCAGTAGCAGGTATTTAGCACCAGTATTATTTGATCATTTCTGATAATGTTAACGATTTCATTGAATTCAAAGTAAAAGACTGATCAGATTTTGTGGTTGAGCTGTTTGCTAAAACTGCTTGACCCATTTTTGGGTCTTTGCTCACAAAAATTGGTTACACCTGTGCAGGAGTGTTACAGCAGTAGGTTATTCTGGCCCATAAAACAGATCCATGAGGCCTGCTTTTCAGGCCTCTAAAGGATTACTTAGCAATTCACCAAGTGCCAAAGATCTTTAGAGTGTGGATGTTGATTGCAACCCAGGAAGAAACCTCCAGCAGAACCAGGCTCACAGAGTGCATCTATTATTCCACAGTATAGTGTTATGAGTGTTATAAGCGTTGCATTAACAATAGAACTTTACTGAATAGATGGAATATAGCAACAAAACGAGCCACTGTATTTGATCCAGGATTTTAACCAGTTATCTTTTAAAAACAGTCCCATTAGGCAGTCAAAGTCAACAGCTCTCTAGATTATTTCTACTCTTCATCTACCAGCCCTGGACATGTTGTCATCAACTTATGATAACATCTGTACCCAAAGCATTTAGTTTCTTAATGTCATTACATCTGAAGGTAAATATGGACAGAGAGGGCAACGCTGAGGAATTCCTACATTAACCTTAAAGCTAGGAGTGGTATACTGACACGACCGCTGACACTGCGACAGAAACCACAAATTAAGTTTCTGAATTTAAACCCAGAGTCACAGTAACAAAGAGATAAACTGATGCTCCATTGAGTCAAAGGCATATTAAAAATCCAGAAAGAAAAGGAATCCCTCTGTTAGGTTTCTTGATTCAGTGATATCCAGCAGCAGTCTGATGTCATTATGAATCTTCCTTTTAAGAAGCTCATGTGTTTCTGTAATGAGATTTAAATGACCTGTTTGAAGATGAGCAATAAGAAGGGGAGGACAAGTCTATAATATTTCTGAAAATTCTTGATGTAAAAGCTCTTTTATATCTTCCCAAAATGCCTGTAAAGGTCTTCTTAGGGCCATCAAACCCAGAGACGTCCAGTCACTGCATTAAGTTCTGCTGTTATCTGATTTTCACAAACATCTTTAAAACATCTACTTTGGAGATACGTTTGACTATGTTGTTACAACCTAAATGTAGTTTACAAACAACAATACAAGGACTGGTTACAGCCCAGAGCAGAGAGCTGCAGAGGGGAGAGTAAACCTCTCACATTTATACATCGATAAAGAAAGGAAACGAACACCACGACCCAAATAATGTCAACCACACAGAAATGGGCTGTAACACAACTGAGTTTCACATTCACACAGTACAGCTTACACACCAGCAGGTCATCAGGCCTATACGTGATAAACAAGGTGTCAGTCAGTAGGAACATCCTCAAACTGAAGGTTTGAGAAATATGTCAGGAAAGGAGGAAAGCAGTGGATCATTTCAAGACTGCGACATGACATAATATTAACAAACCACTGGACATGGGTGGGCGGGGCAGCAGCTTTCCACCTCACTAAGATGGTACGCCTGGCCAGGAGGGAACCAAAAGACAGCACCTGATGATTTGTCCCAGTAATACACTTATCATCCTCACCCACTGTACCAAAGAGAGCACGTAGAGGGTGAGCAGCCAGATTCAGACCAGTGTAGAAATAGCATCTTCTAAAGAGAATCTATAAGCTGTACAGGCAGCTGTTAAACTGACAGATTTCTCCAGAATTGAATTAATTGTCTGTAATTTCTACACTGTTAACTATCAGGGATTTGACATCTTATCTTCTTTTGTTACATTTAGCTTTAATAAAAGCTCCGTGTGCTTTCTGAATATATAATTCATCTAGTTTAAGTTAAAGCTTTGGAAGTAGGGTTAGATTTACAATATAGATTTAACTGTCTAATGAGGTTAGGTTACTTTCTTACTGAATGATATAGTGAATCAACATATTTCCAGAACTCCCATTTCTTTACTGGTATTGTTCTTTAGAGGTAATGGTCTCTGGGACTAGCAACTACATTTTTAACAGTAATTCGTATTTTTAAGCAGACTGGAATTAAATTTCCAATATTTGGTTGAATGTTTTTGGTTCAGTTTAGTCTGCTGACACTGTGATGAGTCAGTGGATCCACATATCAGAGCCGATTTCAGAGATTAACAACTATTATGCTTTTAGTGGTCAATTTCAGATTTCTGTTTTTTTAACTGTAGTTAAAAATCTTTGTCATTTAATCGTCTGTTCCTTCATGACTTTGTGTAGTATGAATGGCCATGAATGGGTTTTTTATCAGTAGGAAAAGCTGTAAAACTTCCTGCTTGTGCTTGTTTGTGGTGATCAGCGAGTCAGGAATTATAAATAACTTCAAGCACAAACTCAGACCTGTGAGACTCATTACGACACTCTGTGTAGTACATGCACACATTTCTGTCTCTGCCATTCAAAGACACTTCGTATCTACTTTATTTGATGTAATATTCAACACTGAACTGTAACTTTAGTCTTTTTCAAGGAAGCAAATTTTTATTCAGCGTTTTCGTAAAAGCCTTATTTGTATAGATTTACTACCACTGGGAGAACACAGGTGCGGTTTAAGGCCTGGACAAGTTTGAAACCTTTTTGTCCTCTGCAATGAAAAATGGCTCAAAAATAAAAACGGGGATCATTTCAGCCGGCTCCTAATGTTATAAATTCTGCACTCAGCTTTGCAGGATCACTGAAATGCAGCCAGGTGCTGCTCGTTTTACATTTTCACTTGTGTCTTCACTTTATCCGGACATCATTTTAATCCATTTCCCCGTCTCTCTGTCCACCTGGCCTGCACCACTATACTTGCTGTCTTCCCCCCCTTTCTTCTTTCACTAATGGTATCCTCACATCATCCCAGTCTTTGCATGTAATTGGCTGCATGGTGTGCCCATCAAAATAAAGAAGGATCCATGTCTGCATGGATCCTCAGCAGGGCTGAAGATTCAGTTCCCACATACTGACATTAATAACCTGTGAAATGATCCTGCCGGTCTGATATAACTGCACCGTGAGTTTGACACCCCTGATCCAAACAGAAGGCATAATTCAAACATTTACAGTAAAGCTTCAGATGCTACATAGAACATACAGATGAACTGTTATCGTAGTTTGATACCATGTTTAAATTAGGTAGCTTGCTGAATGCTGGTGGCAGCCTGTTGCTGTGATTCCTCCACAGAGCAGGGCTGAGGTGTATCAGACTGTCTTTATTTCAAGGATTTGTAACATTAGTGAAATTAAATACAGCACTCCCTCGTTTATCGCGGGAGTTATGTTCTAAAAATAACCCGCGATAAGTGAAATCCACGAAGTGGCCATCTTTATTTTTTACAGTTATTATAGATGTTTTAAAAACCCCTCACTACACACTTTATACACTTTTCTCAGACAGGCATGAACATCTTCACACTTTTCTCGCTTGTTTAAACACAAAGTTCAAACCTTTGTAGAAAAATATGTCCTGTATTACAGAATGAAACCAAAGTCACTCGCAGGTGATGACGTTTCATCGACTTTGTTGTTTGTTGGGGAGAAAATGTACAAACATACAGTTCAGCACTTCAGAGTCACACTGCTAGGATTGAAGATTTATGTAAATTTGACAAGCTGAACGCATTATGTACTGTACAGGAGACACGGCACGAGAGTGATTGACAATGGACTACAGCCAATCAGGACGCAGAACACAATACGCTGTAAAAAGAGAAAAAAAAAAAAGAACAAAGAAAAAAAACATGCAAAATCGCACAAAACAAAAGAAATCTGCGAAACAGCGAGGTCGCCAAAGGTGAACCGTGATATAGCGAGTATAGCTGTATTATATTAGTAAAACTGCATTAACATAAGTTCCACAGGCCAATAAAAATGAACATTCTGAACTTCTCTTTTGATTATTTATTATTGCTCATTAATAATGTTATCAGTGTAGTGGCTAGCAGATTGTAGTTAGCTGAAACAACAGTTAGTGCAGGAATGAAACATGAACAGGGTGCCGATGAAATATGGAGACGTGTCAAAGCGGATTACAGTCAAATGGAGTCGGGATGGGAACTGATAAGAATTTAGTGATTCCATTATCGATATTACTTATTGATTCTCATGGGGTTCTCACAAACACCATCACTAAGCAGCATATCAAAGACATTTGTGCAAATTCATTACATGTTGTGTGGTCAAATGTTTGTGCCTGCTGGAGCTTTGCTTTGATCAGTGTTGGGTCATTACTCAGAAAAAGTAACGTATTACACTGAAGACTTAAAACAGTATCAGACATGGACTCAACATCACTGAAGCTGTGTGACGCATCATCCTCACAGGCACGGGTCCTTTACCAAATATAGATGACTAACGAGCAGACCACTTTAGGAAATTACAATACAGGTTGATTAAGAGAGTCCAGGCTGCATGTGCAATCTTGTGGCTGCATGTCACTAAATCAGTACTACAACAAACCAGCTCACCTGTACAGCATCCTTGGTGAGGATGAAGGGTTTCATGGGGGGCCTGGATGGGTGACTTGGTTGCTTGGGAGGATTCTCCTTAAACATATCCATCTTTTTGAGTATCTCCACCTCTTGGTCAATGCTCTCTACTTCCTCCAAACACACAGTGACCCATCTTCGGACATTCAGAAGGTAAAAATCTCTGGTGACTTCATCATCAGCTTGTCCGCTCTCCACAGCTCTCCGAACATCAGACAGTTTGGCCTCAAGCTCCTTCTTCTGACGGTACCGCTCAATTTTAGCTTGTCTCTGTGCTGCCATAGCAACCAGGTTGGTTGGGCCGGGGAAAGACTGAAACAAAAAGCACACGTCACTGAGTCATTATTAACACATGCTCCAAATCACACTTATGTGAACTCTGTTATTTAGAAGCTTTCATGTAAATACACACACTCCTAAGAAACCATCACTTTCTGGTTGTGTGACTTAAATCTGTGGCACTTTGGACACACTTTTCTGTGACTCACTTATGTGACATAAATACCCAAATGTACAACCTTCATTAGCAGTGCAGTTAATAAAAAGAACCTGTTGTTATTACATTATATGAACACTGCAGCTTGTTCAAAGTAAATGTATTCAATGTGCTGTGTTAGTTCATACAGAAACAAACAAAGGCACAGGTGATTAGGGATGCACCAGTGCAGTCCATCAAAGAACGGTGGGATTCAAACTGAAAAAGAGTGATTAGACCAACAAGACAATTTATGGCTGATCCAATCAATTCAATTGTTGTTTACTTCAAAACTCATTGGTTGCTAACATGAAGTGAGCAGTAGCTCGAGGGATTTCACTCCAACAGCTTTTCTTTAATGTCAATTTTGTAGAAAAACTAAAAACAAAGAAACCTTTCCTCTCTCTCACCATAATGTTCAGTGTGGCTTGAAATGCAAATATAACTTGTAAACGTCAAAAATGTGTGCAAATTTTTCAAAGTTATATAAATCTATTTACATAAAAATACAGGCATTTTCTGTGTAACTATTTACAGAACAATCTGGTCCGTCTGTCTTCCACCTGGAGACAGTCTTTACACATTGAAATACACTACGGGTCAAAAGTTTTAGAACACCACAATTTTTGCAGTTTTCTATTGAGAATGATGCAGTTTAATGTCTCATTGCACGCTGAAATGAAACCATAGTACAAATAAGCAACTGGAGTTAAAAAAGAAATCATGGAATCAATTTATAGACAAAATGTATTCAAAACCTCTGACTCTTCAAAGTAGCCACCTTTGGCTGATATATACAGCTGAACACACCAGTGTTCAGCTGTATATATCAGCTGGAGTACCTGGAGAGGACCCACACAAACAAGGGGAGAACATGCAAACTCCACACAGGGAGGAGAGAACTCCTCAGAAGAAAACTGGCTTTGGTTGGCACAATCATAGAATGACGCACACAATGCCTTTGTCCTGTGGAAATCAGGCACAGGACTGGGAGTCCTCTAAAAGCTACCAATGAAGGATGTTCCTGGATTCGGGGCACATGCTGGTGACAACCTTGCCCCCCGTGCTCAGCAGCAGCTGCTGCCACTGATCCCTGGTTACATTAGTCTGTGGGCTGTGGGTCAGAGCGTAACCCACAGCCCACCAACAAAATGAGAACAAGGTGCGAACTGTGCGCCTACAGGAGAATGGCAACCAAAGGCTGTGGAAAGTGTGTCTGCTAGAACCAGTGTTTGCACATCCTGCTGCTCTCCAGGATGCACACACACAAACACACTGAAATACACATTGATATAGCATTTTTGTAAAATCAACCAATAAATGGCCATATTAAGCCACTAAAACACCAAGTGGGAGGGGTTTTTGGCATTCCTAAAAAGAAGTAACAATGCACAAAATAAAATTTAAAAAAAAAAATCATAGTTACTGGTACTGATCTGCAATGATGGTTGAAAAAAATATTAGGTTTCATCAATTATACGGTAAAACAAACTGCAACCATCTACCTTTTCCCCCTAAAAAGTAGGTGGCAGTATGTCATCTTACTGGCACTTAAAGGATTAAAAAAAAAATCTGAATTTGAATAAAACTTGGGTTTTCATAAAACAGCTGGTGCTAACTTGAAAAATCAAGTGATATTTTTTAATATATAATAATTTGTAGCATTCTGGGAATAGAAACAGGAGGTGGCCATCTTTGTTCACAAACATGTTCAGTGGGAGTTTTTCTGTCACACACAAAGTAATGATGCATAAAAGTCACTTAAACGTAATCACTGATATACATTCAGCTGCAGTGGTGGTTAAAAATAAATGAGGCTGTAATTATGTGATTAAAAAAATGCTTTTGCATTTCGAAATTATTAGGATGATGTGATCTAACTGGCACAGTGAGCGGGACTTTTTTCTCAGCCCACTACAGTGGTGCTGGTGTCAGTCATTATGCAAATGTCCTGTTTATAAGATTGGAAACCTGCAGTCAGCTGAGACTGAAGAAGTCACCTGGATGATGACGAAACGTTTCTCCCGCTGAAAACGTCCAGGTAACAGAATCCCAGCACAAAAATAACAAATGCTTAATAATCAGTTACTTATCCCAGAGAGTATTATTCATTCTACAAGAAAACCCACTAAGAATACAGGAATGTATTCATGTCAGGCTTATGTCAAGAACTGATGTTAGTGAGAAACAAACCCACGCACCTGAGTGGGTCAGTGTTGCCAACCCAAGCTGAAAATCGGGTTGTCCTAAAAGTCGCTAGAAGTGCTTGACGTCATCACCTAATTTGAACATTTGTCATGCTAATATAATTGCCGGAGGAGAGAAAATTAGCTCATTTAAAAACGTCCTAAATGCATTTAGAGTTTATTTGCTCTCTGTTAAATACTTTTTACATTAATGTTTAACCCTGTTTCCATCTTCCGGCAAAAGTGACCCTCCGGAGTCAGGTGTGTGTGTGTATATAAGTAGTTTTAAACCTTGTGATCCACCAGCATAAGTGGAGTAAAGAAGAACTGACTGTGTTACAGCACCCGCTGCTTGTTGAGAAAAAGCGATGTGACACCTTATACTTTTTCGCTAGGGGGTCATCTAAATATAGCGACAAAGTCGCTAAAACTGGAGTGGGTAGTCCATAACACAGCCGGAGGGTTAGCTCATTTGCTATTTATTTGCTCTCTGTTAGGTACCGTCTGGACCCTCCGTCACTACCCGTTTCAGTTTAAACTGTGACACCTTAATCTCCGTTTGTCCCGGGTGGTTTGTCCCGGGTGGTCTGCTTCATGGTGAGAGCTCCTAACAACGCGGGCAGCAGCAGGTACTTCAGGTCTACCGTGGCGATCTCCTCGAGCTCTTCGTTGCGACTAAACAAGTCGAGCTGAGCGACCATCCGGGAGGCTTCCTCTAACATTTGAACACCGCGCTTAACTTTCACCTGAATACTGTTTGAGCCCAGAGGCTCGTTTGTGCTGTCGACCTCCTCGAATATTTTCCAACCACGATCTAACAACTCTGATAATTTAAGAGGTTCTGCGTCCACATTTAATGGCTGTCTAACACTGTTGCTGTTCTCCGATTCCGCCATCTTGCAATGTTTTCCGGGTTCGTTCTTCTTCTTCTGTTTTTGAGGCTTAGTGTAGTTGAGTAAGTGTTACCGCCTCCTACAGGCAAACGTTAAAATAACACGTAAAACTTGATACACGAAATAAAAATATAGTCTCTCCTCTATTAATTGCGTATAATCTGACCCGTAGGGTGAAAAACGCTATTATAAAATATATTAATCCCATAATATTAATTAATTATTAATATGTCTTGTTTTTTTGCCTGTCCTGTTCAGCACTGTAGCAATTACTGTGTAAAGGCCAAGAAACGGATATTTTTCCCCAACTGGACTTTTTGTTATACTTTGTCCACTTAACTGTCATAGTTGATTAGATTTTTATTAAGACTGTTTATTATTTATTTTAACTAAAAAAAAAAGTACAGAACTGGAAACAGTAAATAATAAATGTTGAATGTTACTGAGGAGCATACAGTACTAATAATGTATGATATGTTTAGAGGGAGCAGCCAACCAAGATAGTGTGTTTGTGCATACCTGTGTGTATGTGCTTGTATTCATAAGGTTTCTCTGTGTAAGTGTCTAATAGTGTGTATGGGGAGGTACTTTATTAATATGATTATGAAAATATTAAAGTGTCACACTGACATCTGTTTTCTGAAGTGATATGTGGAATTATACAGTAAAAATACCAGAAACTTGGTCAAAATCATGTGTTATGTTCGACTGCAGCAGAAATGTGCCTCATATCTGAGAAACTAAACCAGTAACACTTTGAGACTGATTCAGGCACAGTCCTCTTTACAAAAAGAAAGTCTCAGCATATGGTTCATTGGGCTCTCCCTCCAGAACGAGTCCCCCCATGGCTTAGCCTTGAGAGTGCTTTGTGCTCACCACTCCCCCCAATGCACATTTTAACCACCAAGCTCTCACCAGATATACAAACCCATCCCATTCTTTCATTCCTGCAGACGACATGGAAGAAGGTGGCCGTGCTATTAAATTTTAACTCCCACCTCCATACTGAGGCCTCCATATGGCTCAATCCGAAACGCTGCATTAATAAGTCTCCGTTCTTCTGGAGGCTGTGGGTCCAGAGAGGGATACTTGTTCTTGGAGACCTGTATCAGGGGAGAATTCTCAAGTCCTTCAATGACCTTAAAGCGCAGTTTCAGTTGCCACAGAGTCAGTATTGCAGGTACCTGCAGCTCCGGCAGTTACTGCTCAAAACCTTTGGTTCTTCCTCCACGTCACCTCCAATCATCGAATATCTCAGCTACATCAAAAAACTCTTTGGTGGAGGTCGTGAAGCCTCTAATTATTACTCAATGCTTGTTAAGGGCACGAGTAACCACATGTGGTACCCGCCCTCCGATTAGCTTGGGAAGCTGACCTTGGTGTGGTTTTTACAGATCAGGAATGGACTACAATTTTGCAGAATAGTAAAAAGGTGTCCAGGGAACTTAGAACGAGACTAATCCAATTCAAATTATTACACCGAATTTACTGGTCGCCACACAGACTGTACAGGGCGAACCTCATACAGTCCCCTGAGTGTTGGAGATGTCAGACTGGGGTGGGCACACTGACCCATATGGTTTGGAGCTGTCCTAGAACCCAAATCTTTTGGACTGAGATACATGATTTTATCACATCAACTATACGATGGGATATTCCCTTTTCACCAAGACTATTCGTTTTGGGGGACCCATCACTCCTTAAACATGTTCCACTTAAGGCTGCTGAGTGGGTACAGACTGCACTGATGCTGGGCCGTAAACTCATCATCTCCCACTGGAAGCCCCCTTCCACCCCACCTGTCTCTGTATGGCATGTTCAACTAGGGAGACTCGCTGCACTAGAACAACTCTCATACAGACTTCTGAATAAAGCGGAGAGCTTCCACCAGAAGTGGGATCCATATCTGTTCAGAACAAAAGGATCAGACTAGAACTTAGAGTGAGATAGATATTGGAATTCTGACGAAGTATTCAGAGTGTGGCACGCAGCAAGACCCACGTAGTCAAGGCTGGCTATGGTTTTGGGTTTTTTTGTGTTGTTTTGTTTTTCCCCCTCAGTTTGGTTTTGTATTCTCTACTGTTCTGCTGATGTTTTGTTTCTCTTTAATGTGATGTGATCTGTATTTACAGTGGACTGTAGTGTTCTAAAATACAATAAAAAAAGAGTCTCAGTAAAGTCACTCTGCAGAGTCTGGTGGTGACACCACACACACACACACACACACACACACACACACACACACACACACACACACACAGATCCTCAGTTAAGACACTTTAATATCAGCAACAGTCAGCTCTGATCAAATATTCCCTCTTTGTTGAACTTGATAACGCAGCAACAACACACATTTAAAGCATAATACACACAATGCAACCTTCTCCCAGTCCTCATGTATACACACATAAAGACACATGAATCCCATCATGCTCTGCAAATAAGGCCCATTTGGAAAGAATTCCCAAATGTGAACAGTTAGCTTGACAACAAAGTATCAACATATTTTCATACAATCTGACATTTTTCATTTAAAAACAAAAGGGCTGTGATCACAGTAATAAGACACCAAAGATTACCTGATTATTGAATTTTACTGAACCATGTAATGAAAATAACTTCTGTTTCTACAGATCATATTTTACATGTGTGAGGGCCGTGATCCCGAAAACAGGTTTAGTGAAAACTCGGTTTGTTAACCCCAAACACAGGAAACACAGCTAACTTTAACAGTTCCTGGGGCAAATAGAGTGTAAATGTTAAATATCACATTTAAATTTAAATGTGGGTTTAAAATCAAGACTATGCTCTCTATTTACTGTTTGCCAAAGTGACTCCTGGTATCAGTATTTCTGAGCTCAGAGTTTATGGGGAAAGTTTAACAAGAACTACTTTCTCCAACACGATCTCTGTTCCTGTTAGCCTAACTGCAACAAAAGTGTACAAACTCAGTAAAAATCAAGCAGAGTATTACTAAAGGAGGGAAGTATTTGTATATAAAAAAGAAACGCGTAAGTGCACCAACAGATCCATATATGGGCTAAACTGATGTTTTAACAAAACCTTTTTAGTACAAATAGCACACAGAGTACTACTGCTGGATCCTAAGAGTCACAGCAACAACAGACTATAATGTCTGCTGAGGTCTTAGCAACAAGAACTAAACAGTCCTGACTCATGTCTGTACTTTAAGACAAAAACACAGCGGGAAATCTGCAGGTTAGAAATTAATCAAAAACAAACAATTTGGCCAAAGTTCGGACCAAGAAGACACCTTTTGGTACATGACTGTTCATGTTGCACAGCAGCGATCAGAGCTCTGTCGTTGGTAAAGGAACCACTTGTGATTTTGTAAAAGGCACCGTATGTATATGATGTACTGACTTTTATTAAACAGATCAGAGGACAAACCATGGCTTGGCAAACAGTTTTTCATCAAAGATGCTGTGGACAGCACCCTGCAGAACGGCTGACCTCTGACCTATACTTGCTTTGACTCTGGAGGAGCTGATCAGCACTAAGTCATCAGGAAGCTGCAACAGAGATGAGACAACTTTCAGTCAATACGATACAAAGCAGCATCTGAGCCAGTCACAGTGGATTAAACAGGAGAATCCAATATTAACGTGTTCGCACCTGTATGGATATCCATGGTACTTGGCTCGGAAGATCGACAGCAACCAACTGAAGAACAGCATAACTAGACCAATACCTGCAACACACATAACTGACACGCAGGGTTCTGCTATTATACCTCGTTATGCATGATGCAGACAAGTATACAAAGTCAGGGATGATGATTCACTGACTGGAATATCAGGTTTAGACAAGGTTAGGTTAGACACTTCTATCAAAAGTTATTATCTGGAAACTCTGGAGTGTTTTCTATATTCGTATAAGTACACAGATGCTCTAAGGTCAGAAGAACTTGGTAAACAGGATCATACACAGGAATGCACGTACAATTTAGATATTCTTATTGCTCTGTTGGAAAATGATCTTAGAAAACCTGAAGACACGAAGTGATCTGTGTGTGTGTGTGTGTGTGTGTGTATACACGTACTCTTTCTCTTTCCAATATCCATGTCTGAAGTAGCAGCTTCACACAGTAGAACTATTCCCATGGTAACAGCCGCATCTGACAGCTGGGTCAAGGGTTGAACAACGAGTTTATAGCATCCATCTACTCACAGCTAAGCTTTTACCTTATTGGTAACGAGGCCACCATTCACCCCAGAAATAAACACAGACAATGGGTACAAGAACCAAGACTGTGCCAGCATTTACAGAAGAATCTGGGAAACAGGAGTGTAAACAGCTTTGGAAACCTGAGCAGGTACAAAGGCCTGAGTCACTCAGACAGGGCCCAGCTGTGCTCTGTGTCAAAGTACCAGACTGGTACCTCCGGGAGAAAAATGTAATTAATTAAAAAATATATATACTCAGATATGAATCAATATTAAAATGTAACGGATTCATTTAATTTAAACTAATGTGCTGCATTCTGGCTTCCTGCAGGTGACAACCTCACACAGCACTGCTGCACACAGACAGAGCTCGTCCCTGAAAAAGCTTCTGCACACAGTGGCCCAAAATGACCAAGTGAAGAAAGTCTGCTGGAAATTCTTGCAAATGTATGCAAAATTAAAAACTCCAAACTATCACATGTAGATAAATATTTATTTGCCATGAAAGTCAAAGTTAAGCAGCTGTGTCCTGTTTCTGCTGCTTTACTATGTGACTGAGGTCCACCTGTGGTAAACTCAGCTGAGTGGATGTGATTAGGTAAGGCATACACTCGTCTCTGTGAGGTCCAAAAGCTGAGAGCTTGGTTTGTGCTCTGACATGCACCATCGAGTCCACGGAGTTGTCTGTAGACCAGGGGTGGGCAATTCCAGGCCCCGAGGGCCGGTGTCCCTGCAGGTTTTAGATGTGTCCTTGAACAACACAGCTGATTTAAATGGCTAAATTACCTCCTCAACGTTATCCAGAGGCCTGGTAATGAACCAATCATGTGATTCAGGTGTGTTGACCCAAGGTGAGATCTAAAACCTGCAGGATACCGGCCCTCGGGGCCTGGAATTGCCCACCCCTGCTGTAGACAGTAGTGAGACTTAGCTCTGGGTTAGTGTACAGAAAAACTTCTACAGCACTGAAGGTCTTAATGAGTGAGGTTTTCCCCATCATCAGTAAATGGAAGAATTTGGAACCACAAGGACTCTTCCCACAGCTGGCTGACTGATCGGGACAGAAGGGCCTTAGTAGCGACACCCCTGGGTAAAAGGCACAAGACAGCCCGTCAGGAGTTTGACCAAAGCCACCGGAAGGACTCTCAGACCAGGAACATACTTCTCTGATTAAACAGAGACTGAACTCCTGGCCTGAATCCCAAAGGTCATGTCTGGAGAAAAACGGGCACCACCTGGACGGTGCTATCCCTACAATGAAGCCTGGTGGTGGCAGCATCACAGTGTGAGGATAAACTTTGACAACAGAAACTGGGAGACTAGTCAGGGTCGAGGAAAGATGTATCCACAGACACGATGATGATAGCCACCTCCAGAGCACTCTGGACCTCAGACTGGGGGTAGGCTGAGCTTCCAATAGAACAAGGAGTGGGTGCAGGACCACTCTGTAAAATATTCTTGAGTGGCAGAGCAGGAGCCAAGATTTGAACGTGGCTGAATCCCTCTGGAGAGCTTTGAAAATGGCTGTGCACCAACACTTCAAATCTGATGGTGCTCGAGAGGTTTTGAAAGAAGAATGCTAAGAAGAAAGAGCTGCTAGCAAACTTTCATTTTTTCTGTGTGTAAAATTTTGAGGCAAAAAGTTTCTGTATTGGATTTTGGAATAACACAGGTGGTGCTCACACAGTTTGATGTGCTCAGAATCTAATTCAGAATAATATCGCACATAAAACTGAGAAAAATGAAAAAACTACAAAGGTGCTTTGTGTCACAGCTACACTGTGGACCGTGAACAGTGGAGACAGGCGTGCTGATCACAGCCTACTATTCTGTCAAACATGGATAAGTTAGACAACTAAAAGACATGGTTGAAATTCCCTGTGTCCCACTGGAAGGAGGCCCCGGGGCAGACCCAGGACATGCCCGAGAGATTATCTCTGACCTGGGAACACCTCGGCGTGTCCCTGGATAAGCTGCGGTGGCTGTGGAGAGGGAGGTCTTGGACTCGCAGCTTAGGCTGCTGCCTGCGCGATCTGGCCTCGCACAAGTGGCAGAAAACAGAATTTTTTAAAAAATGGTCCAATATGTTAAAAAGAAGATCATCTGTTTAGTAAATGGTTAAATGGTGCAGAGGGAAGCCATTATTATCCATGGAGGTTTGTTGAGCTGAAAGAGAAATGTGTGTGTTTAGTGGACACTGGCTATACAAGTGTTAATCTGCAGAAAGCTGAAGGATACTGAAGAGGAGGACGATGTGTGTCTCCGCCACGAACTGTGCCTGACTGCTGCCGTGGATGTAACTCTGAAAACACACAGTCACATCTCTCACTTTTCAAATCAATATATTTTCTTAGACTGGTCAAAATACAGTTATGGTCAAAAGACTACATACACTTAATGTGGCCATGAGTGTCATGGTAACCTCCTTTTACCAGCACACATCTTTAATAACCCATCACTGCTCTTTAACGAATATGAATTTATTTTGCATTTTCTCCACACAGGCTCACATCTTTTAATCTTTTAACACTGTTTCATTTCTCATTAGTGATCATTATTCACTACAACTTTATACTTCCTTTATTTTTATTGACTAGTACATATACGTGTATATATACACACGTACGTATGTACATACATACATACATACATACACATATGTGTGTGTGTGTGTGTGGCCATGTGTGGAATAAAGAAACTCCAAAATAAATTCAGCTCGACTCATTAAAGATGTGTGTCGTCCAATCATTCAGCATGGTAACATGCATTACATTCATGGTCATGATGATGTCATCTTCTGACCTCTTCAGTCAGCTTACAGTGGCACACGTCAGTTAAGCACGTTGTTAAATAGTTGTAGTAACTCTGTTGGAGCCAACATGTTACATTAGTGACATGAATGAACTGTATGTGTCTTACAACTTGTCCTGTGCTGGGGTTTTTGTGAGCATAAGGTGGTCCTCTGATGTGGTTCCACATCTGCCCTGAAGTCATGATCAGGACAAAGCACTGAAACACAAATAAAATGTGTAAAACACAAAGACGTATGAGCTGTTGGGTGTTTTATGTGAACAAAAACATCTAACTTGACTGTAAGAGTTTCACTTGTTCACACATTTTATCACAAAAAAACAAAACAAAGGAAACAGCTCTTCGGTTGTTTCCACCGTCTCCAGATTATTCCAGGCGAGTGTTATGATCACTATATATCAAATGTACAGATTTAACTGACAGCTGGTCCTTCCCAGCTCATCTGATTTACTGTACCAGTTACACTGAATCACATGCATCTATAGTACTGTGCAAAAGTCTTGAGCGCCGCCATTTCTTTATCTTTTGCTAACAAAACCAGAATATTGAATATTGAAATTGAATTGTAAACACAAGGTCATGCAGTATATAGTACATTTACACAAGTCTGTAGCATTCTAACGAGTCTGAAAGCCAATATTTTGTACAACCACCTTTATTTTTAAACGCAGTGTGATCTCTTTGTGTGATTTCTTTGCGTAATCTTCAGGACACATCAAGCCCTTCTTGGTACGTTAGCTGCATGTTGTTCAGTTCTCTGTCATGAAAATCATCTAATCTGTTACAATTTTAATGATACCCAGTGCTTTTTGCCCTTTTTATTGGAAAACTGGAGACTGTTTGCTTAATGTTATCAAACTTTTTACTCACATGTTGCTCCTAAATACGTTTGTATTACAGGTCTGTGTTTAGTCACACATGTCAGTGAAGCACACATGCTGTGTGTTAAACAAGGAACTGTTTGAATTACTCGATGAATTGTTGAAGCTCCATCTCTTTCTTTAACATTTCTAGACTCTTTATGTTGTTGTGACTTGCATGTTTGCATTTCTTGTTGGACATGAAACACTAAATGTATAAACTTGCACCATGGAGGCCTGCTCTTAAAAACAGACAGATTTAACCGTCTGAAGCTGGATTTAAGTGCTTAAAGTTTTAAAACTTGTCTAACGCCATCGTCTGGGGTGGTTGGTTGCTAAGCGACCTACATTAGTTTATGTTAGCTAAGTAGTAACAGAACCAATAAGTCAGTGGATTATAAGGAGAGTAAAATTAAAAATCTGTTTAAGGGGGTCGAGTTTGTGCTGTCACTGGCTGCAACAATGAGTTTTATGTTAAAACCAAGGACACACTGTCCATGTTCACACTGCAGAGGCACACAATCAGCTGTCAGAGCAGATCACAAAATGCAATCAACACTACTGAATGCAATCATACAGTCTCTCTTTTCCCACCTAAAACTAAACAGTTCACAGTTACAGGCACTACATGCACATCACACCACAAACATAACATGTTTCTTATTGAAACACAGTCATGTTTTCCCCACATCAACCTTTTTATCCTGCACGCGTGCTGATTGGATTCCTGTTCGTGCTTCACTAAGAAACACGTTTGTGACTTGATTAGCATGTAGAGCGAGTTATGTTGTGAAACAAACCGGTGCCTGCTCCTATCTCATTTTAATGAAGGAATTCTACGTATATGAGAATGCATTAATTACACACTGATCGATGTGTACTTTAACATTTACAATATTATTTTGTTCTACGAAATTAGAAAAAGATGCTGACATATCTAAGTGTTTGGCTAATAGCTCTTTGGGAGTCATCTTTTGGGGGAAATGTATGTATTTAGTAGGGGCGATCGTGGTTCAAGAGTTGGCAGTTCGTCTTGTAATCGGAAGGTTGCTGGTTCGAGGCCGGCTCGGACAGTCTCAGTCGTTGTGTCTTTGGGCAAGACACTTCACCTACCGCCTACTGGTGATGGCCAGAGGGGCCGATGGTGCGATATGGCAGCCTCGCTTCTGTCAGTCTGCCCCAGGGCAGCTGTGGCTACAACTGTAGCTGCCTCCACCAGTGTGTGAATGTGAGAGTGAATGAATAGTGGAATTGTAAAAGCGCTTTGAGGGTCTCGAGAAGCGCTATATAAATGCAATCCATTATTATTATTGCAACAGGCTGGTAGCAGCGAAGTGCTGGGATTATTGGATCATTCGTCTGTGTAGACACAACAGAGGTTAATCTTTTGAGCTAGATGCCCATTTTTTATACATAAGCCGGTGTTAAGTGCCTCAACAAGTCCTCTGAAAACTGTCAGGTACAAGTACTGAACCAAAAATGATTGAAAAAGCCGCCAGTGTCTAAAGAAACCCTGAAACAAAAAAGACAGCTCGGAGAACTGAAAGCCACTTTAAAACAATTAAAAGAAAGTCTGGCTTTATGGAAGCAAAACAAAGTCAAGACTTCTGCACACTAATGTAGAAAACAGTTCTTACAGTAACTGTGGAGAAAAGCGCCCACAGGGGAACTACACCTGCTACAGCAGATCTGCTTTGTTTTTGTCTAGTTTGTAGGGTGACTTGTATTGAGCCACAGATAATGTGCACACCCATGTATACTGTCACATTTCACAACACTATAAGGCTATCTGACATGCTTTTGGACACGGTGTGGAGATGGACGACAGAAGATTTTGATCTTCTTTTTTTTTTTACTTGGATCACCAGAGAAAAAACAAATAAGCTTGGCTGAACACTAAGCATTTAAGCATGTATGTGTATATGATGGTAGTTTTTACCAGTGCGGAGAAGGCCCAGACATTTGTGTTAAAGAGAAACTCTAAATTGTGTCTTCGTAGATATGCAAGTCCACCAATCACAGCCAGAAGGAATCCCAGCAGGAGAGGCCCTGCATAGTTGGGAGGACGAATGACACGGATCTGAAACACACAAACATGAGAGTAGACTTCAGAGGCTCTCACCATGCCCGTGTTTGATTGTGTTCGTTTGTTTTAATTAGAAGTCTGAATTTATTTTATTGCAAACATCTTCACTGATCTCATTGAAACGTTTGACACTTACTTGTACATCAGTTCTGTCTGCCACCCATCTAGCCAGCTGCTCAGCCGCGAAGCCTCGGACCTGGAGCTCATATGTATCAGACCTTCGAGGTTTTCCTTTGGATGGGAAATGGAGGAATGTTGGGGCAGAATTCATATTCAGCTGAAAATACAGAGACAATCAGAAGATTAGATATGTGTAGTGATGGGATTTAACAAGTTAGACTCCTCTGGGATGTCTGATTAAATGTAATCAAATATGTTCTAATATTTATCATCTTTTACTTTGGACTACAGACAAAGGTACAGAGCGAACATGCAAACACAACAGGGAAACAGCCCAGGGGTTGAACACTGCACACATTTTTAGGTCAACTAAATTTGTTTAAACAAATGTATTGTACAAAACAAAAGTGTGATAATATTAAAATAACAGAAGCAGTCTGTGGTCTAACAATTCATTTTAATAAAAAGGTGCTCCAGTACAGCTATTGTTGAATGATTTTATGAAGAAAAAACATGTTTTCATTAAACCAAATGAGTGCCAGCATTAAATTATAATAAAATTACGAAGTCTCTCTAAGATTACTTCATTATATATACAGAAGTTGGCCTGACAGATGTTTTTAAATGCATGAAAACAGAATAAAATGTCTCACCATCTGAAATACATCTGATCCTTCATCAAAGTCAACAGACGCAAAAAAGACTTTATTGGTAAAGGCAGAAGAAAAACGCCAGGAGTTAGCCAACACCTGGAACTCTTCGTCAGCTTGCCTGAAAAGGAAACATGTTTTAAAGTCACAAATCCAAGCTGGAATAAAAGCAGTGCATGCTCTTCCTGTTGCTACTTGTTACCTGCACACTCCACATTGTCTCTGTGGCTGCAGTGCTGTAAACATGATGACCACTGAGTAGTTTCTAGGGGGAGCCTTGACAAAACGACGAAACTTATCTCCATTCATTTTGATGACTGACCGTTTGGAGGCCCACTCCATCATCTGCGTCACCTTCTCTGACAGCAGAGTCTACACACACACAAAGACACCAACAACTGCTAAAGCTCCAGTAGCAAAAACAAACGTCTTTCTATTGTCTATGCATTTTATTTTCGTTCAGTTAAACGCGCCCTTGTGGCGTTAGAATAAAGGTAATTAATGTTTAATTCATTTCCGGTTCAATAACGCCCAGTCAAGTTTACAACCAGTAGTTGGGTTAGTCGGAGCTAACAACTGTGATCAAACTAATGCTGTCTGATGAAATTAGCATGTTATTTAAGCTACTGCTGTAACTGCTAAAACTACTTTAGATAATGAGTAACTGGGCTCTTTCTAGCAGCTGTTAGCTTAAGCTAGCTACCAAGAATGATGCGGAAACAGACGACGTGCAACTTTGACGAAGTTGGAAAAACTCCCTCCAAAGTTTAACAACTTTCTTGGCTATACACCACTGAAGACATCACCTCTTTCTTCTTCTGCGCCTCAGCGGGTTCATAGAAGAAGACAGCGAGAAGAAGCAGCGAAGTCAAAACTTTTCCTAACATTCTGCTGCACTATCCACACTACTACCAAACACACGCGCGCGCGCTCGCGAACACGCGATAATATCCTGTCAGCTTTCCATTGGTCACATCTCAGCCAATCACACAGAGAGCAGTCCTTCCTTCTGGTTTCTCTCTTCTTCGTTTCAAAACCGTTTTGAAACAAGCTGCACATTGCCGCCACCTACAGCTGTGCTGCAGAGCGAAGTACCTGGAGTAAGGATACCTCAAAACAGCATTCCTACGTACGAATTTCTCCGTACTTCTGATGTAATCCACTGACGAGTTTAGTGTGCTGTTACCTAATCAATAATAGGGAATAGGAAATATTCTGCAAACGTTCGCTAGCTAGCCGACTTTGTAGACGTGACGCAATGTGTGTACAAAAGTTAGGATACGGTTGCCTTTGGTAAAGACTGCAGTTCGTGGGACAATCCACAACCTTCCCCATAACTTCAGTTTCACCGCTCGGCTTAACTCTATCGCCGGTGCGTATACTCACGACACCGCGTCCCGTTTTCCTGTCACCGCCACAGTTTTCGGCAGCGGTTCCAGCTGTCGCAGCTCCCGGAAAGTTAAGCCTAACAACATCATTATTAGAGGTTCATGCGTCATGTCCCCTTCAAGCGATAAATAATATACAGATCAAAAAAGAGGTGAAGTATCTGGGTATTGTAATTTGTAAGGATAAGACATCAACAGAAAATAAGAATATCTGTACCAATATAGAAAAGTGTAAGTCAATTTTGAACAGGTGGCTGCAAAGGGACATAACTCTGTTTGAGAGAATCTTGCTAACCAAAATGGACAGTCTATCCAGACTAATCTATCCAGCCTTTTCTCTGCCCATATCTCCAAAACTGATTAAATCTATAAATAATCTTAATTTTAGATTCATATGGAGGAACAAATGTCATTATATAAAGAAAAATGATATGATTAAGAATTATGAAGAGGGTGGGGCTAATGCCATTGACTTTGATGTTATGAATGGTGTACTAAAATTGAAATGGTTAAGATCTTTCATTAGGAACAAAAATTCCTTTTGGAACATTATTCCCAATTTGATTTTTGGCAAAATGGGTGGAATAGACTTTTTGTTACGCTGTGACTTTGATTGCAGTTCGTTACCTGTTAAACTCTCAGCTTTCCATCAGCAGGCCCTTCTGTACTGGAAATTAATCTATAAACATAACTTTACTCCTCACAATACCCCTATATGGAACAACAGGTATATCCGTTTGTGTAGGAAATCTGTGTACATGGATGAATGGAGATCTAAAGGGATTTGGGCTGTAGCTCATTTTATGGATGAGAATGGGGTCTTATTAAAACATGAGACGTTTTGTGAGAAATTTGATGTAAGATGTACTGCTAAGAGATATAAATCCTTAATAAAAGCCATCCCAGTCCCTTTGAGATCAATGATAAAAGAAGATATTGTGCACTCTAAAATTTCTCCTGGACTGAGGCAGCTCTGCATAGCTGGAGTTGAATTTGATGACAGCAGGTTTACAAACAAGGTGATCAGGAATATTTTGATAAATGAAATTTGCCCTAATCCGGTTAAAAGAAATTATATCCTTAAAGAATTTGAGTCCATGGAGGTTAAGGCGATAAGAAAAAGTATATTTCACTTCCTCTTTCCCTAAAGTAAAAGAGGTTCACTTTAAAATCATTAATGAGGTTTATCCAACCAATGGATTCTTAAGACGGAAATTTAACTTAGATGTGAACGCCTGCACATTTTGTGAAAATGATATTGAAAGTCTGAATCACTTGTTTTTCTACTGTGAGTCAGTGCACTCCTTCTGGACTGACATGTGGAGCTGGCTACAGTCCAGGAGAATTCAGTTACCACATTTGACGATGACAGTAATAAAATTTGGAATACTTGCTGAGAATGCAGATTTTGACTTGTTGATTAGGACGTTTTTGTTAATGGGAAAATTTTTTATTCATAAATGTAGATATTTTAAAGCTAAACCATGTATAAACAGATGGCTGAATGACTTTAAACTCTGGGCTAAATCGCTAAAACTTGTGAATAATAAGAAAGCTCATAAGCTTGTTGTTTTATTTAACGAGTTTGATCTATGTTAAAAAAAAAAAAAAAGAAGAAACCTCCCTATGTTATAATCATGACGGCCCTTTTTTGCTCATGGTATTTTTTGCCTTTGGTTCAAATCCTTCATTGATTGTTCTCTCTTTTTGTAGCTTTGGGTTTATTGTTTTTTTTTGTTTTTTGTTTTTTTTTTTGTTTTTTTTCTTGCTATATTGCTCAACCGAGGATGTTACATATTGAGATTAAGGATTGTGCCTTGTATGTTATACTATCTGTAAATAAAGTTCTTAAAAAAAAAAGAAGGTTCATGCGTCATAAAATATAGTGTCACACAACTCTGAATATTATACAAACAGTTTTCAGCATTTAACCAATTATTTTCTCGTCTTATTTTTGTGTTTTATTGCGGCAGCAATAAAGATGTCTGTTACCTACACTCTGACCAACAATTAGTTGACATTAAACTGCCTAAATCAATCGTTTTTAGTCAAGGTGAAACTATATTTTTAATTTATATTAACATAGAATCTTAAATTATGCATTAGATAAATCAAGTTTACAATAGTACTCTTTACTCAAAATCATTAGTAAAATAATTCTATAAAACTTAAACATAATTTTTATCAATACTTAAAATAATCTTTTGTACAACTGTCTTTTCTTGTACTTTAATTGTACTATTTTTATTTGTTACTATTGTATTAAAATACTCTTAAACCAACCATTCAAAACGAAAAGAAAAGACAGTGACAGTATATCCAGGGAGGATCCACCCTGGCACGCAAACATGCAAACCCCACACAGAAAGGCCCAGGTGTGTGAAAGGTGTGAAAGTGTTTGCTCCATTCCTGATTGGTTTTGTATTTGTAAACACAAAATGCAAGTGAGAGTCATAATCTAGTGATGGGTAAAGCGAGGCCTTGTTAAACATTTAAAACATTTGTGTCACAATTGTATCGATTCTTCGAAACAACATCTCCACAGTGACACCTGCTCGCCAATGTTCCCTCTAATGTTTCATGTGTCTGAGCGAACACACAAACTCCCTGAGCATCCCTTGGACCACTGTGAGCGACATCAGACGTGTGCACTGTGGTCACGCCAGCATCTAATCCATCCAAGTTACATGGTTTATTAAAATAATCAAATTGCAACATTACATTTATTTTAGACTACTTTTAATTAACTGCTTTAGCCCACTTACAATGAAAATGTAAAAAATCCTGTTCATGACCTGTGTAGTATGTTAACACTATTGGAAGTAAAAATAACTTGAACTCCAATTTTGAAAACACAACTTTCTTTTTTTTTTTCCATAAAGCTCTGACTTGTATTATGAGTCTGTGGTCTGGGAGAGAGTCTGTAACTCTGTCTGCAAAATACAGCATATAATGACCAATGTTGGGCAATTAATTATATAGTTACTACTTCAAAAAAGTAACTCAGTTTGGCAAACAACAAAGTTTTTTGCAGCTATTTATTTTTTTAATGCAGCCAAGGCGTTTTTAAATAAACATTTCAAACTATTTACAGAACAATCAGCTGTTCTGCATCAAATCTGATGCCACACAAATTATTTGTGCCGCTCCAAAAAATAATTTCTGTCCATCCATCCATCCATCCATCCATCCATCCATCCATCCATCCATCCATCCATCTTCATCCGCTTTATCCGAGGCCGGGTCACGGGGGCAGCAGCCTAAGCAGAGAAGCCCAGACCTCCCTCTCCCCAGCCACCTCCTCCAGCTTATCCGGGGAACACCAAAGCGTTCCCAGGCCAGCCGAGAGATATAATCTCTCCAGCGTGTCCTGGGTCTGCCCTGGGCCTCCTCCCGGTGGGACATGCCCGAACACCTCACCCAGGAGGTGCCCAGGAGGCATCCTTGTCAGATGCCCGAACCACCTCAACTGGCTCCTTTCGATGTGGAGGAGCCATGGCTCTACTCTGAGCCCCTCCCGGATGGCCGAACTTCTCACCCTATCTCTAAGGGAGAGGCCAGCCACCCTTCGGAGGAAGCTCATTTCTGCCGCTTGTATCCGCGATCTCGTTCTTTCGGTCACTACCCACAGCTCGTGGCCATAGGTGAGGTAGGGACGTGGATCGACCGGTAAATTGAGAGCTTCGCTTTTACACTCAGCTCCCTCTTCACCACGACGGACCGGTGCAGCGTCCGCATCACTGCAGCCGCAGCACCAATCCGTCTGTCGATCTCTGGCTCCCTTCTCCCATCACTCGCGAACAAGACCCGAGATACTTGAACTCCTCCACTTGGGGCAGGAACTCATCCCCGACCCGGAGTGGGCACTCCACCCTTTTCCGGCTGAGAACCATGGCCTCAGATTTGGAGGTGCTGATCCTCATTCCCGCTGCTTCACACTCGGCTGCGAACCGTTCCAGTGCGAGCTGGAGGCCTTCACCTGATGAAGCCAACAGAACCACATTATCCATAAAAAGCAGAGATGAGATTCTGAGGCCACCGGCGAAAGCCCTCCGCCACTTGGCTGCACCTAGAAATCCTGTCCATAAAATTATGAACAGAACCGGTGACAAAGGGCAGCCCTGGCGGAGCCCATCACCCACCGAAGCGAGTCCGACTTATTGCCGGCAATGCGAACCAAACTCTTGCAACGGTTGTATAGGGATCGAATGGCCCGTAGCAATGGGCCAGACACCCCATACTCCCGCAACACCTCCCACAGGACACCCCGAGGGACACGGTCGAATGCCTTCTCCAAGTCCACAAAACACATGTAGACTGGTTGGGCAAACTCCCATGCACCCTCAAGTATCCTTGAGAGGATAAAGAGCTGGTCCAGTGTTCCGCGACCAGGGCGAAAACCGCATTGTTCCTCCTGTATCCGAGGTTCGACTAGCGGATCGAACTCTCCTTTCCAGCACCCTGGCATAGACTTTCCCAGGAGGCTGAGGAGTGTGATCCCCTGTGGTTGGAACAAACCCTCCGGTCCCCCTCTTAAAGATGGGGACCACCACCCCGGTCTGCCAGTCCAGGGTACTGCCCTGATCTCCACGCAACATTGTAGGGCGTGTCAACCAGGACAGCCCTACAACATCCAGAGCCTTCAGGAACTCGGGCGGACCTCATCAACACCAGGGCTCTGCCACCAAGGAGTTGTTTAACTGCCTCAGTGACCTCGCCCCTGGAAATTGGCGGGTCATTCCCTCATCCCCAGACTCTGCTTCCTCCTCGGAAGACGTGTCAGTGGGATTAAGGAGGTCCTCAGTATTCCTTCCACCGCCTGACAATTTTCTCAGTCGGCGTCAGCAGCGCTCCGCCAGCACTATACACAGTGCAGGTAGAGCACCGCTTTCCCCTCCCGAGACGCCTGACGGTTTGCCAGAATCTCTTCGAGGCAGTCCGAAAGTCTTTTTCCATGGCCTCTCCGAACTCCTCCCACACCCGAGTTTTTGCTTCAGCCACTGCCCGAGCCGCATTCCGCTTGGCCTGTCGATACCTGTCGGCTGCTTCCGGAGTCCCACAGGCTAACCAAGCCCGATAGGGACTCCTTCTTCAGCCTGGTGGCTCCCTTCACCTCTGGTGTCCACCATTTGGTTCGGGGGTTACCACCACGGCAGGCACCAACCACCTTGCGGCCGCAGCTCACTGCAGCAGCTTCTGCAATGGAGACGCTGAACATGGTCCATTCGGACTCAATGTCCCTAGTCTCCCTCGGAATGCTGTTGAAGCTCTGCCGGAGGTGTGCGTTGAAGATCTCACGGACTGGGGCCTCTGCTAGACGTTCCCAGCACACCCTCACTACACGTTTAGGTGCACCGGGTCTGTCCAGCGTCCTCCCCGCCACCTGATCCAACTCACCACCAGGTGGTGATCAGTTGACAGCTCAGCCCCTCTCTTTACCCAAGTGTCCAGAACATATGGTCGCAGGTCTGGTGATACGATTACAAAATCGATCATCGACCTGCGGCCTAGAGCATCCTGGTGCCACGTGCACTTATGGACACTCTTATGTTCGAACAAGGTGTTCGTTATGGCCAAACTGTGATTTGCACAGAAGTCCAATAACAAAACACCACTCGGTTCAGATCAGGGAGGCCGTTCCTCCCAATCACGCCCCTCCAGGTCTCGCTGTTGTTATCCACGTGAGCATTGAAGTCTCCCAGCAGGACAACAGAGTCTCCAGATGGGGCACCTTCCAGCACCCCCAGGGACTCTAAGAAGGCTGGGTACTCTGAACTGCCACTCGGCGCATAAGCGCAGATGACAGTCAGGACCCGTTCCCGACCCTAAGGCGCAGGGAACAAACCCTCTCATCCACCGGAAAAACCCCAACGTACCAGCAGCAAGCCGAGGGATATTAGAATACCCACCCCAGCCCGCCGCCTCTCACCAGGGGCAACTCCAGACTGAGACAGAGTCCAGCCCCTCTCCAGGAGACTGGTTCCAGAGCCCAAGCCATGTGTAGAGGTGAGCCCGACTATATCTAGCCGGTACCTCTCAACCTCACGCACTAACTCAGGCTCCTTCCCCACCAGAGAGGTGACATTCCATGTCCCTATTGCCAGTCTTGGCAGCCGGGATCAGTCCGCCAGGGCCTACGCTCCTGGCCGCCGCCCAGCACACAATGCACCCGAACCCTATGGCGCCTCCTGCGGGTGGTGGGCCTGCGGGAGGATGGGCCCATGCCTCCTCTTCGGGCTGTGCCCGGCCGGGCCCCATGGACTAAGGCCCGGCACCAGACGCCGCTCGGGCACCCTCCCGGGCCTGGCTCCAGGGCGGGGCCCCGTAACCCTATCCCGGGCAGGGTAAACTGTTCCCTCGATATTCTCTTCATAAGGGTCTTCTGAATCGCTCTTTGTCTGGACCCTCACCCAGGACCAATTTGCCATGGGAGACCCTACCAGGGGGCAAAAGCCCCCAGACAACATAGCCCCTGGGATCCCTGGGACACACAAACCCCTCCACCACGATAAGGTAGCGATTCACGGAGAGGAATCGCTCGAATCGCTCGAATTTCTGTCCACTATGAGATAAAGGAGAACAACAGCCTGATACCTGCAGGCCTGACAACAGGAGATGTATCACTGCTGTAACACCTGTAACATTCAGCAGCCGCCTCATTGTTCTGACACACACAGCAAAACTATTGACTACACTACACACTAACTACACACTAACTACACACTAACTACACAAGATTTGCGCTAAACGTCTCAAATCTCTCACATCTCAGAACACCGCCACCTCCTAAAACTTCCCCGTTTCTTAACAACTAGATGCCACGTTGCCATATCATTTTTGATTGGTCGACATGGTGCTTTTTTCGACCAATAGGAAAGGGTGGGAGGGGTTTGTTTAGTTTTTGCTCACAGGCTTTCGAGCGTTTTTCCTTATAAAACGCCGTTTTACGTTTCTTCCCGCAGTAAATATAAACAACGACAGTATTCAGGAAGAAAACCAAACATTGCAGATATTTTTATCATAACTCTGGTTTTACGTGGCCGATCAACACAATTTAAAAACTGGTATAAAGTCCACACTTTCTCCGTCAGTTGTTCCGTCTGTCCTGCTCACATCTCCAATGGTTGGACACGTTGTCATTAACGTGGCTTCAGTGCACATCAGCCAGGCCGCTTTGCTAGCATGATTGGCGAATGTGAATATACGAATGTGAATCGCATCATTGGCTGGACTATAGGATAAGGTGGCATCGTTCTAATCCCATACAGGAGCAGCCAGTCACTCACTGACTAACACTGCAAAACAGAATTGTCAAAGTTTTAATTTTAATTTCAATTCAGGTTAGATTTTTTTTGTGCGCAACGCAGATTTTCTGTGCGCAATTGCGCACGTGCGCAGTTTAGAGGGAACATTGCTGCTCGCCAATTTGGCTATTGCCACATGTCGATAATGCTATTCTGCGAAAAAATGAGGCAGACAACAAAGCAACTTATAATACCAGACTGTCAGTAATGGTGATCAGTACATCTGTTGGCTAAATCCTTGTACAAACAATGCAAGAAAAATATTGAGACTGTTAAAGACAGCAGGCTCTGATTGTCATAAACAGTGTGCTTCAACAAACTGATCCCTCTGTTTACATTCGTGTTGCTGAGCAACCGCTGGACCATGAAGAAGCTCCTTTATCCTCCCGTGGATGTTTTATCTTGTAACACCGGCAGGATGTTAGAGTGAGGATGTGATGCAGCAAATAACATTTTTTGTTGAAAGTAGACAACATTTTTTTACAAATGTGTGTATAAGAAATAGCAGAGGTGGTATCAAAAATATAATTCAGTAATTACAAATGATTCTGCTTCATTAAAAAAAGGAATCCTGGTACCTCGCAGGTACGCCACCTGTCCCAGCTGGTGTGAAGCACACCAAAACCTTGTTCAGTCGTAGCCATGTGATCTGGATGTTTTAAACCACGCTTCTGACCAGTGTTTCGAAGCAACCGTGCTTCAGAAGCAGTGTCGAAACGTCTGTTCCCATCCCTAACATTATCCACAAATGGTAGAAACATAGAACAGTGGTGAACCTTCACAGGAGTGGCCGGCAGACCAAAATTACCCAAGAGAAGACTAATCCAAGAGGTCAACCCAGAACAACATGTAAAGAACTGCAGGCCTCAGTTAAGGTCAGAGTTAAGGTCAGAGTTCATGGGTGGAAATGGCTCGCATGGCAGAGTTCCAAGATGAAAAGCACAAAAGAAATAAAGATTTTCTCGGTTTTGCCAGAACACATCTTGATGATCCCCAAGAATGACAAATGCACAACATTTGTCCAGAAGTATAATTAGATATGGGGCAAGCACAGAAGCAGCCAAGATCAGGTCAGCTGACAGTCTGCTTAGATTCTTTATATTCTCTATGTCTTTTTATTCAGATATGGAAACAAGTGTTTTCAATGCTTTGAGGGAAATCATGTATATTTAAGCTTTCTGAAGGTTAAAAACTGCCCTGTGTATGCTATTTTATGTGAGTTCTTCAATCCTTTAATCTCTGCAGTGGAGGTTAGGGTTATATTGATATCAACATCAGCACAAGTACCAGTTACAGTAGCTACTTTTGTCAGATGTACAGCAGGTTCAAAAGTACCAGAGACCATTAACATTATTTCCTGCATGATGTAAAATAACAAGCATCTGTTCTAATGTCATTGGTGTAAAAGAGGAATGTGGGAGCTGCAGGCTAGTTTATCAAATCTGCAAAGTTTTGGGGGTCAAACAAGAAACAAAATCAATATGGTGACTGCAAAGGCATGAGGTTGTGAATATTAAAAAATGTAAGTCTCGTTAAGTCTTTTAGGGCATGTTGCTACCACCTTGGAAAGTGTAGACACTGTAATTTTTGTACAAAATAGCTCTTTCTGTGTTGGGGTGATGGATTGAACAGTGCTCTGTGAGATGTTTTCATAACCTGACCCTGCTTTAAACTTCTCCACATTTTCATCCCCGACATCTCAGATGGGTTCCTTGGTCTTAAAAGTTCTGTTTGATAGTCTCGGGTGCTTGGTATCGAGTATTACTTCTCCTGTCTCATCAGACTTGTTCCCTTCTGTTTTCCTTGGTGTCCTATAGTGGTTAGGGCAATCGTGGCAATCGTGGCTCAAGAGTTCGCAGTTTGTCTTGTAATCGGAAGGCCGATTGAAACACATGCTGGGCCTCTCTGGTGCTGTACACAACTGGTTCACTTCCTATCTCTCAGACAGAACTTTTATGGTGTGTATGGATACATGCTCCTCTAAGATCCATAAAATGACATGTGGTGTGCCTCAAGGGTCGGTTTTAGGCCCTGTACTTTTTAATTTGTATATGCTCCCTCTTGGCGGTGTCATCAGGAGGCATGGAGTGAATTTCCACAGTTACGCTGATGACACTCAGCTGTACATCTCCGTGTCTCCTGACGACACCAGACCAATGGATGCCCTTTTTAACTGTATTCTAGATATAAAATCTTGGATGGCAGAAAACTTTTTACAGCTTAACCAGGACAAAACTGAAGTTTTAATCATCGGTCCTGAGGCTCAGAGAGAGAAACTCCTGTCTAAATTACAGGCATTTTCACTATGTCCTTCGCTACAAGTGAAAAACCAGGGTGTTATTTTTGACTCTGAGCTTGGTTTTATCCCACATATTAAACACGTAACCAAAATTGGATTTTATCATCTAAAAAATATAGCCAGAGTCCGCCCTATTCTCTCTCGGGCCAACACGGAGATGCTGATGCATGCTTTTATTACCAGTCGCATTGATTATTGTAATGCCCTGCTCTCTGGTCTCCCCAAAAAGAATATTTCACCCTTACAACTTTTACAAAACTCTGCAGCTCATGTGCTGACGAAGACCAGAGGGTGGGCCCACATTACACCGGTGTTAGAATTACTGCATTGGCTCCCCGTGTGTTTCAGGATCGATTTTAAAGTTCTTTTATTGGTTTTTAAATGTCTTAATGGTCTTGGGCCGCCTTATCTTTCAGATCTGCTTTTACCGTATGAACCCTCGCGGACCCTGAGGTCCTCTGGTACTGGCCTTTTGATTGTCCCTAAAGTCAGGACACATACTCACGGAGAGGCAGCTTTTCAGTGGTTCGGTCCTCGACTGTGGAACAGCCTGCCGGAGGAGCTCAGGGCCACAGAGAACGTTCATGTTTTTAAGAACAGGCTCAAGACCCACCTTTTTAATTTAGCTTTTAACTAACGCTTATTTATTTTATGCTTATTTATTCTATCCTGTTATTCTATTTATATTAATTTACTTTTATCTAATATTTATTGATTTTATTCTTATTCATTTTTTATCTTCTTACTCTGTTTATACTTATATTTATATTGTATCCCATTCTTATTTATTTTATCTCTTTATCCTGTATATATTCTTATTAGGTCATATCTCCAGTGTTTCCTCGGAGGGGGCTCTCTGCACCGGGGCTGTGATCGACCGTGGCTGCTGGGGCTCTGTGGGTCCTCTCAGCCTGGCTGGGGGGCTTCTTTGCCTCCCTCCTGCTGCGTGCCCAGCCTGGAGGCTGCGGTCTGTGATCGGCTCCCGGTGCAGACAGCTCCCTGTGATAGTGTTTCCTCACTTGGCTCATGTGTGCCCAGCCCAATTTTACTCCTTAAGTGTGCGTGTGTGTATGTGTGGGGGGGGGATGTGTGTATTCATGATCGTTTATGTTAATGAGAGTGTGGGGAGTGAGTGGGAGGGTGGGGTGGGGTGGGCTGCTTTTAACCATGTAAAGCACTTTGTGCTACATTTTTTTTTGTATGAAAAGTGCTTTATAAATAAAGATTGATTGATTGATTGATTGATTGATGGCGCGTTATGGCAGCCTCGCTTCTGTCAGTCTGTCCCAGGGCAGCTGTGGCTACAACTGTAGCTGCCTCCACCAATGTGTGAATGTGAGAGTGAATGAATAGTGGAATTGTAAAACACTTTGAGGGTCTCAAAAAGCGCTATATAAATGCAATCCATTATTATTATTATTGTCAGTATTTATCCCTGTGTGTTCTCCATTCAGTTGTCTTCCTCTTTTATTGTGGTAGCCATTGCTTCCTGTCACTCGTGTCGTTTACTTTCTTTGCCTCGACATGTCCATCATTTCCAGCCGTGTGTCCCACCTGTCTCTCCTCCTGTTTCCAGTGTTTATTTATTGTCACGTGTTAAGTGAAAAGTAATATTAGTGAACTTAGGAACGACTGGAATGAGCAAAATAAATGGATCTTCAATAAGAGAAAGGAATGTTATAATAAGGAATATTTTAATGGATTTTTGATCAGAATGGTAGAATTTAATTTCATTGCAGCTTTTTCTAAATTTTTGTTTATTACATTAACCTTGTTGAATTTGCGCAGAACTGTTCACTACTTTCTAAGGTGATTTTTAAATCATTTTTGAATGTGATGTATTCACTGTACTCTTCATACATATTATATTCAATTAACCAGGATGAATTAGAGCATAACTGTACTTTAACATCAACGGAATATTGCAGTGGATTGAGATGAAACTTGACACACTTAGAGCAGGTGAGCCAGAGCAGGGGTATGTACGTGACCATTAACGATCAGTTAGTTTCACCTGTGTTTTTGTTACCAGCTGCAAAAAGTTTAGCTGGTTTTGTTTTAACCACACACACACACACACACACACACACACACTTCTGCAACCACATGCAAGTTAACTACTGTAATTAACTACACCAAATAACCATTGAGAGATGAATAATGTTAAACTTTTAATTACAATGCAATATTTGCCAGGGAAACCTTGCATCCATCCATGAGGATGCACGTACCATCCACCCACAGACTGTTGCAGACCTATAGCGCCCACCGTGGTGCAGCAGCTTAAACTAGCAGGACAATAAATGTTGTTTGATGGGAAAAACTGCTCAGGTCGAAGCACTGAGCATGTTCACACATCCCAACCCCACGGAGCATTGACAGGATGCACCGCAGCAAGTGGGAACGTCAGAATGTTTTGGAGCAAAATAGGAAAAAAATATTAGGCAGATGGTTTGGGTTCAGTTGATCAGGGCACATTTGTGGTAACATATTTATATCATACAAAACAGAATAGTTTTGAAGACGGGCAGTCTAAAAACTCACAGATAATGCAGCTGTTGTGGTCCCATAACAATGGGGTCTCGTCTTGCTCTTATCTGGTAAAAGCTGAATCTGTCCTGGGTGCGACTGTGCACAGCTGGTACTGCTTACTCTGATCATAGTCGCAGCCACCAGGTTAGTGGTGTTGCTTGAGTGTTCTTCGAGTGGATGTAAGATGGTGCTGATCACCCACACAGTTTACTCCAAAGATGATTCGTCTCTGAAGCATGCGGTGACCCTTATTTCAGCTCTCGCACATATGAACCCCAATTTTGTGACATTTGCTTTGATTTAGTCTTTAGAGACCACAAAGAATTCAGCATCACAAAGAAAATCAAGTTAAACAATAGTGACGAAGTCTATAACTGGTCACACTTTACTGTTACTCTGAATCAGCTTACAAACACCAACGCCTCATTTTCTGGTGACCAGTGAGGTTTTCAAAGTGCTCCACCAACACAGTCCAGTCAGAGTCAGTCCTGTCGCCCTGCATGCAGATCACAGTTTCACTGTGTGAGACCTGTGACCATAATCTGAGTTGATGACTTCTCAGGTGAAATATTGCTACAGACAGGAAACAAAGTTTATTCTGAATAATTCCAGATGTTTCTTGGGAAAAACTGTCAGAGTTATAGGAAAGTGCTTCTCAGCAATTATATCCAATTAATTTATTTGAATTATACTGCTCTCCTATGGTGACCAATGTGCATTGAGACAAAGCCATTTCATTTCATACAGTTCAGAACAAAATGCAAACAAAAAGCAAAAGCCTTCTTTGCTGCAGGTGCAGATGGTCATGACACAGGATGAAGCACAGAGTCTACATAGATTTTTGTACAAATGTCTTCTGATGCATTCAGCTTATCGTCCTGAAAGAAATCCAACTGGTAGCGTTATGGGGCGATTACATTTTCTCTCAGACTGACAACATCCAAACTTTAAGAATGACAAAGGCAAAATTAAAAATGTTTTCACTGCACTACATTGTTTATTGTGGCTACACATATGGTTACTGTGAGAGTCGACGTCCTGTCTAGATAAGAAGCATTAACTGGGCTTTGATAGCTGTCATCACGGCAGCTCATCAACAGGAATGGAAGCAAAGATTACTAATGGCTCATAATAACGCCGCCCTAATCACGCTTACTGACCACGTTTCCTTCTTAATTATTCTTGATGGTAAGAGAGTCTGAAGAGACACACGAAGAGGAGAAACTGTCACCATCGACTCATCAGTCCTGCACTGTGTTGTCAGTAGAACTACTCTGAGCAGCCCTCTGCTGTTTCTTTTTGTAGCTGGGCCAGCGACATACTGGACAGCAGTGTCTGCCCGCTGCCAACCATACCACAATGCACTGCTGGTGGAAGGCGTGGCCACAGGGGAGACCCATCAGTACCTCCTCGCTCACAAAGGTCTCCAGACAAACCACACATTCTGAACACTGAAGCATGTCACAGGGCCACATTGACCAATCACAGTGTTGATGGTTAGAAACACAGTCAGATACGACGCAGTTATCCTTCACCGCCCTGTCAGCTGACAGCGAGCTTCCATTCCGGGATGATACAACAGCACACGCACACTGACAGCCGCCGCTGGCATCCACGTCGCTGCACGCAGGAAGCTGTGAGTTGAAGTTCACACTACACAGTGATCTCTTGTGGCTGCTGCTACCATGTGGAGGTTCCTTCCTCTCTTTGTCTGAATGTTGACTACGTGTTTCTTCATCCGCCTTTTCAGAAGAGGCCTCCAACCTGGACTGACCAACTGCTCTGAGCCTCCAGGTTGGCAGTGTTTTGATGTAATCCATGTTTACTAATGGACGAAGCCACAGATCAGGAAAAGCCAAATGCTCAAATAAGAAGTTAGGATCATCTTCCCACTCTGAGTGGTCAGACGGAAACTGCTGTAGTGATGCAATTGGATGGAGCAGGTAGGAAGTGTACCAGTCCCACAGACTGGCCAGCCACTCCAGGTTTGTACGGCTGTCTTCTTGGCTCCTGGTACCACAGCGCCGTTTCTTCTCAAAGTAGTCGACTAGCAGGCCGTGGGCTAGATAGGTAGACAGGAAGAGAGCTGGGTGGGATGAGTAGAAGGTCCAGTCAGCTCTCACTAGGCTGGCTAGTGTAGTGGTGTCAGCATAACGCAGCAGCTTCAGACTGTAGCCATGCAGAATGTCCAGATAGGGCAGCTGAAGGAGAGCCTGGAGAGAGTGAGCAGGCAGTGATTAGTAGACAATTATTAACAATTTTACTCAGTAAAAACAGAACGTACAGTCTGGGGCTACTTTGTTACATCTGATATGAATGCAGTAAAGTGCTACACACAGCCCTGGTTAATGTGGAGTAACTGCACTATACTTGATTCACTGCCATGAAGGCTAACGATGGCAAATGTTCCGTGATGTCCTGGTGGGTGTAGACATTCGAACAAAACTGGGCATCGTGCAGGCCTGCAGGCACATCCAGTCCTTTGGTTGGAACGACAGGTAAAGGTACGGTTCATCCACCAACATTCTCCAGGAAACTCCCACAGTGGATGGCTGTTTTTTGTGATTTTGTGGAACGTCGTAATTTCGTCGCTTTTAATTTGAAAGTCCCTCCTATTTTTGAAATTTATGTAAGTAATATGTGTGCAAATGAATGCAGCTTAACTGCAAATGCACAGGAACAGATGTTTTAGAGATTTAAGTTGGCTAACCATTAAAAGATGTCGCCTCATTTTTAGAAACAAACAGGTCCCTCTGATGGTTTCATCAGTGAGTGAAAACTCACGTCATCATTATGCCCCTGAAGTGTATTTAGTCCAGACACAGCACATTATATTGTAGTACAATAATCCAAACCTTTATAAATCTATTTATAAAAAAGAAAATCAGAAAAGAAAGTTTATAAACATATTAGTGTAACATTTTCCACTAAAATGGAAACACTACTATGTTTATAAACTGTTACCATAAAGCACATCCTCCAAACACACACACCCATATTTTGTTTACAAACTCCATTTAGTAAACAATTAAGCAAATACAAGTAAACGGCAATAAATTACAGCTGTTTCTATGCGTTTGGGTCTTTCGTCCACACGTAAACGGCGTTGCGATTCACCGTCAAAAACCTGTCCACGGTGTCCAAGCGCTCTTTTTTCTGCAATGGCTCTGCGCCCCCCCTAGGGGGCGGGCCCCACACTTTGGGAACCTCTGCCATAAAGTATGAAATAAGAGCCCTCCTCCTGCGGACACGAAGCACGCTCCCTGTGCCCGTCCAAATATTCATTTCAGTCAGTATTAAAATGGATTTTCAGTATTTTTCTATTAATGACTTTTAATAAATGTTCAATAAATCACAGAAGATTTGCCTTAATTCTAGATAACTGCTAAAAATCACTTTTTTAAAATTATGTTAATAAATCGTTATTGTTTAGCTCTCGTTTAGTCTTTTTTTCTTTACTGCAGCAAATGAAAGGTACAGTTTGAAAGTAAAATGCTTAACACAAGAAAAGCGTCAGGTGTGAGGACTGAGTGGTGCAGATGATTCCCTACCAGAACTGGCAGCCAGGAAACCAGCAGTATGGAGTTGTAGGTCCCAAGTGTTCGGATCAGAACTACAAATCGTTTCACTGTTGCTCCCTGTGCATTAGAGTGAAAGCATGTTAACAATTCATATCAGAATTTCAGAACAGCACTACATGACCTGGAAGCTAGAAGACCAAAGACAATGCAACAAAACCCAAACCCAAAGAAAGTTCCATCAGGTTTGGAGATGTTGCAGTAAGACCTAAAGAGAGCTGTTCAATCAGGAGATCTTATAGTGATGTACAGATCTGTAACAGGACTGAAGATGCACCAGACAAGTGGCCAGGGATCGGCCAATCAGCATCACGTATAACCGACTACAAGCTGGTCCTTTGCATGCACGTACATGGACAACATGCATGCTTACTAACAGCTAAAATACTCCAGGTAAAGACAGGCGCATGGCAGTTTTTCAGATAATTCCCTGTGCATCTCAGTAGTACTAGAAAACTTTATTTTTATTTGTTTCAATGAGAGAAGAACTGTAACTTAATGCAATGTGGGGAAAATTGTAAAGCTGAATAATTTCTTCTATTATGAAAATAAAATTGTGGATTGAAGAAAAGTTGATTATGTATGCTGTCTGAAATAATTTGTAGGAAGAAAATCAGACTTGACAATAATAATAACAATAATATTGGCAGGAAGAAGAAAGAAAATCTACCAAGAAAATGACAACTGATGCATTTCTGGGAGAAACTTCTCGTTCCTGTGCAAGTCTATTAAGCAGCACAGACAGCATGTGTAGTTAGGCTGTGCTTGCCTATAAATGCAATGTAACTGTATAGTATCAAAGCTGTCAGATAAATGTAGCACACTAACAGTAAACTTCGAGTCGAGTAGAACATAGTAAATATAAAGTAAAAAAACCAAAGTAGAGAGTAGATGCTTTTTGCCCCCTTTCACCTCTACACCTAAAGCTGGGCAGACACTGTGCGATTTTTTCAGTCGCGTTATTCAGCTTCAGCTCAAACTGTACGATTGACTGGCAGGGGCTAGAAGTCCGTAGGTCACGATGCAGGTCTCACACTATACGGCCCGATGCTCTGATGCGACCTGAGTGCTCACACTGTGCGTCCATAACATGAAGGTTATAACAGAAAATCTGTCGCTCGCTCTCCCTCTCTGTCTCTCACTCACACAGACACCACCACCATCAACTTTATGAAAAACATTGATCAGGCAGCTGTGATTGAGCAGCGGTGTAAATCCAACTATTTTCACGATTGTTGTGGTCGTGATAATTTTGTGAGGCCACATCGAAAAGGCTCAGATGAGCTTTCCAAAGTTCTACAAGTGCCTCCATCGCTTGTGTCCAGATCACACGCCGCACTGCTGTGCTGCTCCATCTTTTTCACCGACGTTTATGTGTTTGCGTGTGCGCAGTGAGAGCGGCTGCGGTGACATCCTCACGACGGTCGGGAGGATTTCAAACCAAGCGATTGACGATCGGGAGCTGGTCGTGAGGTGTTAATCGCTTCTCGTTACCCCACATATACTACACGATGCACGATGAAGGCCAAAATCAGGCCGATCACCAAAACGGTCGCACGACTCAAAAATCGGCTCAAAATGGGCCAAAAATCACACAGTGTAAGCCCAGCATAAGGAAACCTGAAACAGTGACCTGTGTAATGAAGAGGTCCATCCAGGCCAGCAAGTTGATGAGGACCAAACTGAAGACAAACAGATCGTTGACCTCTGGTTGGACCGACCGCAGGAAAGTATCCATGGCAGCGAGGGACAGGAACTCCCCGGTGCTTTGGGGACGGTTGTAGGACAGACAGGTAACGAAACACAGACTGCAGTTTAATTTCTTTATATAAAAAAATGTGTTTTTAAAAAAATCAGACATTTTCATTAACAGTCATCACCTGTTGCCGTAGTGATATATGCCCTCAGGCATCTTAAGGATGTAGGCGGGGCTGCGTGTTACACCAATCTCTGATAGGCTGCTATAGTTACCCCAACGACGCACGTCCACAAAGATGAACTCAATCCTGCCAGTGAACTTAACAGACAGCGAGGAGAAAAAGGCTGGCGGCTGGGACAGGCGGGCAAACAGAAACATTTTCAGTGGATGAGCTGGGTCAGAACGCCACTCCTCCACCAGCTGCTCAGAATGATGCAGGGTTTTGATTCGATGAGCCACATGTGAGGTCATCCAGCGGAAGATCTGCTCAGTTTCAATCCGAATCCCCTTGTACTCTTTAAGCATGACTTTGCCCTTTGATGCTGAAGTCTGGGGAACCGACATGATCAGGGTGGAGCGCTGCCAGCCACGCTTGATGCATGACCTAGCAGACAGAAGACATAACCAACAGTAATCCACGTAAAGATAGCACGACAGCACGTCAAATCTACATGCAGTTCCATCTGTCCCACTGGAACCGCTCAGGTTTATAGCCCCATATAAAGCCACTACTGCTCCATGACATACCAGTGCTATTACACAGTAGGTTGTAGTTTGATAAAGACAGTTGTGCTGCTGTGTGGCAGAGGGTGTGTGTCTGAACATGTAGTGGACTGCATCCATCCCTGTAGTCAGAGTGGGTTTGCCAACAGCACATGTCACACATCACAAAACTGCTTGTAACAGTCTGTCCCAAGCTTGTTAACGAAGCAAATGCAAAGACCATGACAGCAACATTTCATCTCTGAGCGGTTCTTCTGACAGCAAAGAACTTCAGCTGTCCAATCAGACCCTGTCTTACAAACTAGGAAATATTGATCATGTCCTGGTTTGTGCAAAAAAAGGATGAAGTGGCTTTGAGAGGTCAATGAAACTAAAACAGCTCTTCATGTCAGGTGGTTCCACATAAAAACGAATCCTCCTCGTGACCAGGCACAGTGAATCTTTGCTGTTGGATAACATCTCCAACTGAAGGTGAGCAAACACTGCTGATTTCACGGTGTTGCCACGTCTGCTGGGAGGAAACCAGATTCCCAGCACACAATCATTCCAACATATTACAATCAGTCTGAATCCATCTGTGCCAATGAGCACAACTACTCTGCGACATGTCCTCCTGCAGTGCAGGACTCACATCAACTGGTTGTCAACATGTGAACATCTGATTGTATTCCACAGCTGCTGAGCGCCTGTTGCAGTCAAACCGCCGTCCTGTGGAGGAATTTCTGTTTCAGATGTGTGAGGTTCTGCCTGGACTCTGAAAGTTAGTAGTTTATATGAATAATTATATAAATTTGTATTTGTTTAACGTGAATTTTTGTAAACCTGCATCAACAGAGTAACAGTTTTTATTTATTTTAGGCAGTCATTGTATTATCTCAAACAGATAAAAACACTGTCTCAGCCTCCTGGTAGATACACCTGAGGCATCAACTTCTACATCCATTGTTGCCTCGTTCTCAAGTTATCGCATTCACAACACTTTCAGAAAACCTAAGTGCCCTGAGGCAACTGTTGTTGTGACGTGGTAAATGGACTGATTCTTATATAGCGCTTTTATACTCTCCCGGAGGACTCTATACAACATGCCACATTCACCCATTCACACAAGCACTGTCTTCTAAGTTTCTTAGTGCTTCCTAACTACCATTCACACATTGATACTCCAATGGATGCATCCGAGAGCAACTTGGGGTTAGTATCTTGCCCAAGGATACTTGACATGCAGACTGGAGGAGCCAGGAACCACTAACCTTACGATCAGTAGATGACCTGCTCTACCTCCTGAGCTACAGCCACCCCACCACGTGGCACTATAAGAATAAAAATGAATGAAACTAAACTGACCTCTGACCTTGAGGTTGAGGTCACTGAAATTCAAACTCTGTGATTTTCAACACCCTGTCTTATCGCCATATTGTCACTATTGTGGCATGGTAGTTGCTTTGAAGATGGTCACTGACTGCAAGTGGTCCCAGGCCTGGTCGCAGACTTGGTCCCAGACTTCGTCACAGACTCGGCCCCCATCTTCAAAGCAACCACTTCAAAGACTGCAGGATCACTGCACAGGGTCGCGGTGCAGCCGTCCACCATGTTTTTTCCTAGTGTGACTGTCAGATTGTATAATTGTTGTTCAACTTCAGTAGTGTCTCTTTCTGTGGAGTAAGAGCGTATCACCTGTAGTCATTGGAGCAGTTGAAGGTTCCAGTTCTGATACCAAACTGGGACACCTTCTGTACCATCTTCCCCCAGTTGGACTGACTGAGCAGAGCTTCCCGGTCCTGAGCAATGACCTGCCGTTACACACAGGGACACAATAAGGTCACATTGGTAGTGCAAAGGTTGTCATGGACATAAAACTGCTGAACAATCAGCTTTTAATATGATTTGCAGATTAAACCCGCTTTGTTACAAAAGGCTTCCATGTTCCAGTGAGACTGTCACTGTGGGCGAACCAACGTCGTGCACGCTTCTTTTGACTTTTTGCACCAGCTTTGTTGTGACAGTGCAGCCATTTTCCATGCATTTATTTTGATTTAAGCCACAGCTGCCCTAAATTCCCAGTATGGGTAATTACTAAAATAGTTTACACCAGCAAGCACAAGTTCAGTTCTATAATTACAATATTTTTAATGCTAAAATATTATTATTGTTATTGCTAAAATTTCAAACTTGCCATTTTACCAAAAAAGCAGCAGAAAAATAGTAAACCACATTATTTTTGATTAACATACCAAATAATACTTGTTTACTTGAATTTCCTAAAGAAATTAATTTTAGTGCAGGGATGTGAACGTTTACATCCACCAGCAGCACACTTTGATGAATGTTAACTACACATTTAAACCCTGAGATATGTTAATACAGGAAACAAAAGGTGCAATTTCAAAAATACATCAAAGTTCGTCTGCATAATAACTTCTACTCTTTGGGCTTAAACTGGTCGCTCTGGTAAGTCATTGACTGTTAATGGAAGTATTTCAAAACTGCAGACAGGTTGTAAAAAACGGAAATTTACTAGAATTAAGAAGTTTTACTGCTATTTAAATGTTTATCTTTCACTTAATTAGTTCGGTACAGAATAAACTTTTTCCCCTTTTAAAAACTTTGTTTTATTGTTGAGACTCTGTTTTAGTGGCAGATTTCTCTTGAACTTCTCAGAGCAGTGTAGCGTGCATGCAGCTTTACTTTGGATGCACAAACTTTTATTCAGTTTGTTAGCTGACTAATATACACTCAGACTGACTGCAAACATATATTTTTGCTTTAAAACAAGTTTTTGCCAGATTTTGAAAACATTTTGTGGCGGGGGGCGTGGTCTCTGGCTCCGCTGCAGTGGAGGGGTGGTGCAGCGGGTAATCATATTTTGTATCACCTAATATTTTGATTCATTTCATTTTTCATTCTGATAGACCTATTGAGTAAATATTAAATACATTTGATTATTTTCAAATTAATACATTTCCTGGGTCATTATTTTGAGACAACTGGACAACAGGTGAAGTACTGGAGCCTAGAACTGGAGGACTGCCCAGAGGCGGAGATCAGAGTTATTGAAATAATTGTTGACCAATCGAATAATGAAAGAAAAACTGGCAGATTAGTCGACTACCAAAATAATCTCCAGCTGCTGCTTGTTTGTGGATCTTTCCTTTCAATCTTGTCTTCAGTAACTCAACATTATTCTTCATCAGGGTGACTGACTTGTCCATTGAAGAACATTTCTTTGCCTGCAGAAAGTCTTGGGTTGCTTTTGCAGTACACTTTGGGTTATGAAGCTCTGACTAAAGAATAATTACGGTATGCTATGTGGAAGTCACCTCCTCCCAGGTCCTGTGGCAGCAAAAGAAGATTTCTTTGATGTTTCCCACTTGTGAGTAACTATAACTACACCAACTACAGCCTGAGTCCTTCCATAGCTGGATCAATATTAGAACAGGTCACCCAGATCAGACTACTGCTGTCACCATAAATCAGCACCTTTCATGGTCTCAGCATAAAGACTCTGTTATTAAGAACATGGGGCAGGGCGTCGCTGTGGCTAGGAAATGATCTTTCTACATCACTTCTTCAGTCATGAAACATGTTATTAATGCACTAGTATTATTGTTCAATCATCTGGTCAGCAGCTTATGAGACAGATCTCCACATTAGTGTTAAGATGTTCATGTTCATGACCAGCATCGATCAAATGCAGAATAAACTTTTGTGGCTTCCAGCAGAAGCTAAATTACACTATGGCTTACTTTTACTTCCAGATAAAATACACAATTATGCTACACGACTTTTAACAAACTGCAACGTAGTAACTCCTCGAGCCAAAAGTCAGTCTTGAAAAACTCTGTTGTATTCAGAGCATCTTTAAAGTGGAATAAACAGCCTTACATAATGATAGAACTAGCTGCTATTTAAAAAAATTAAAAGCCTCTTCAGTTTTTAATTATTGTAAACATAAGAGGCCAATGTTGTGACCTGATTTTGATTCTGTGTATTGTGCCTCAGTGTTATTGATATTTACATGCTTATATTTTTACAATTGTAAAGTCTCACTGTGGATGTAAGAGCTAAATCATGAGGATATTTTTGCATCTACTTTATTGTGTAATGTTTTATTAGCTTATACTTGATGGCTCGGGCCCCTGGAAGACTAGCAACCACTACTGTGGAAGCTAATGGTGTTCCTTATATATAAATAGATAAATGAACCCTTTCTAATAGGCAGCAACAGTTAATTCTTTACTAATGCATTTCCTCCTTTACGTTAATACCCCTGAAAGCTCCAGACCGACAAACTACCCATATGTTTGCTTTAATAGAGGTGGTCACACTTTCTAAAGACTAATTCATCAAATGCATTTGAGTAGCAACACCTGGCTGCTGCTGCTTGTAAGTTTCTTTTTTTCCCAACCAAGTTAGACATGAGATTAAGAACATAATGGGATGGATGGACACTTAATCATACACCACTAACAGGCTTTAACAGAGAATGTGCTTTTACCTGAACTAACCAGATCCCATCTTTAGTGTCCTCTACTAATTCATAGAAGTGCATCTCTCCACTGAAGTGTGTGGTGCTGGAGCCGTCGGCCTCTGTCTGCTCCTGCTTCTTTATGGCAGAGTACAGCTCCCCCTGTGTCAGCTCTCCTGTGAAAAGGACAAAGTGTAGCAGGTTTTAAAGAGCACTGATACTTGAAATCCATGCAGCAGTGGTCTAAGTACAGGCAGAGACTATATACACACATACTGTGCAAAGTTCCTGAACCACCACGTTTGTTTTTGTTTTACATCCAAGGCCAGGACAGTTAAAGTGGTCTTGAGTACAGACATTTTTCACTCTTCAGTCCAGTTTTTGTACGTAACCATTTTCAAAGGAAGTTGGGTTTTTCTCCTTTGTTAAGCCACTTAACGCTGACCAACGAATCAAACAAACATAAATAAGGGACCTAAATCAAAGGATGAACCGGTGTTGAGCCAATCATATAACGAAATGAACAGCATCTATAGATTTGTCCCTCTCATATTATTTACAAAAATAAAAAAACAAACCCTAATTCTTCATCCTGCGTCTTTATTCTTCAAGCTTTGTCAGAAGAGGAGCTTGTCCTGTGCGGATCTTTGCTGTTCCTAGGACTGTGCTCTTGATCTCTCATGTCATTCCTGGGATCTGCTGGAGCCACCTGCCCAGGTATGGAGAACACTGCCGAGTGCTCCGATTACCACGGAGGTCACTCACTGTTGCCTTCAGCTTCCACGTCTTTCTTGTACTGATGCCAGAGGCTTCAAACAAGTATATTATTCCAGCAGGGCATCTGACAGCCGGCAGGTGTTGATTGGTTGGATCTTGTTCTTCCCGTTCAGCTGACTCCTCAGGACTCGTCTCTGCAGGTATTTGGTGGTTGCAGCTTTCCTAACAGCCTCTTCATGGTTCCCATTTGACTGTGGGACTCCAAGTATTATAGCTACATTCTCTGCCTGCAATGTGCAATCCCCTCAGTTCTGATGACCTTTCCCCTATATGTTACCATCCTCCTACACGTCTCCAGTCCAAATGACAGGCCAGTGTTATTGCTGTTATTGATCTTAGTGGATCAGTGAGCTGATCTCTCATTCACTCCTAGCATACAGCTCGATGTCATCCAGTTTATTCTCCTGGACTCTATATCTCTGGTATACTGGACTCTTCAGGTGGTTAGCAGTTTCCAAAGCCTCAGACATGGGCACACTTTTCTTCATCACATCTTTCTCCGGTTCTGATAGTTGGCTACCTGACATCCTGGCTTCCCCTCGTCATAGTGTTTGTGCTACCAATGACTGATTGAATTTTATAAAACTGGAAAAGGGATACCAAAATCTATCCAAGGGACTGTATCAGCAGTGTTCCAACTAAGACCTGAAAAATGAAGGATTCAGTTGAAACCAAAACAAAAATTACAGCCACAACTTCCAGAAAAATTGTTTAGGATGCAAAGAAAACGCCACAAATAACTTCAGCTGGCAAACGGGCAGGACTCGAAGAAAAAACGTCATTTGGGTAGTTTCTGTTTTTATGATTTTAAAAGAGCAAACACATCAAATTGTTACCAAATGTCAGGAACCACCTATCCAGGCCACACCAGCAAAGAAAATCAACTATAGCTACAGGCATGGAAAGTCATCACCAACTGAAACCAATCAATTAGAAAACTGCCCCTTAGTGCAAACTCATATTAGCTGGTTCAGTCCTAATTGATGGCCAATCAGAACCTGTTTCCATACCAAGATGTCCAAGAAACATCTATGACAGGTCAGATCAATGAGCGCTCGCTGGACATTCACAACCTTATTGGTGGAAAACATAATAACTGAATTGGTTACAGAAACATTTCAAAACTAATTAATTTCTCATTATTACACATAATTCATGCTCATCTACGGTTTGATTCTTCGCACGTGTGGATGAGTTACGACGGACAATAGCACCTTCACAAATATAGTTACTTAGAAAACTGGTGACATGTTCGATACTTGTTCACGCACACGTGCACGCACACACACTTCCATGTATTGTGAGGTGTTTCAGTGTCTTCACATCACTGGCATTTATCTCCTCCTGCGGGCAGCTTATTATCCCAGCAGGGTATCTGATGGCTGATGGGAAATATGTACTGATGAGCTGAATTTTATGCCTTTCAGCACCTGTCCCATCTACTTGACATATCTGACTATGGTTGACCTTTGTGTGTCTTCTTCATGGTTCTCATTGGCCCATGGGATACTCAGGCCCTGGTAGCGGTCCTCTATGCTATTCTGCCTTCGTGCAACTCCATCTCTTTAGTCTGGATTACTTTCCCTCTCTTTGCAAACATTTGGCCACACTTATCCAGTTTGAATGACATCCCGGGATCTTTGCTGTAGATCCTGGTGATGCTGACCGGTGAGTCGATATCTCGCTCACTCCTGGCATACGCATTGATGCCATCCATGTAGTGCAGGTGGCTGATGGTCACTCAGCAGCTGAATCTGCATCTGTGTCCACTCTGAGCTGACTGAATGGTCGAGGCTTATGCAGAACAGGAGTGGGGACAATGCATCACAGCTGATGGTAATCTGTGGGGTTTTCTTGGAGTTGGCCTTCAGTGTTGTTGTCCACAGTCCCCCTGACTTCCTCATGAATGTTTTTAGCACATTATTACCCTTGTTTAATGCCAGGCTCTCGAGTATCCATGTGTGGGGCATTAAATTCTTGTAGTCAATCCAGAAAGTGCTCAGGTTGGTTGACCCTGTCTTAAGAGCCCCTGTCTATCAACCCTGAGCTGATGCTTTGGCCTGTGGTGCCATTTACAATGTCTTTCAGAGCCGTTTTAATGTATTGACTCGTCTGCCTACCCAGCTTGGTTGTTACAGTGCCTGAGAAAAGCTTCCATGTTGTGGAGAAGCAATCGGTCAGTAGTTTGATGGTGTCGTAGCCTTGTGAGGACCCTTCACGGGGAGCCCTGCCCTTTCTATCAGAACCTGACCGTTCGCTTCTTTGCTAACAGTTTCAAAGTCCTGAACTTGAGGAACACACGCACGCACACACACACACACACACACACACACACACACGCACACACACACAAATAGAAAATAACTACAAAGCAGACATTTTTGGAGATTCAACTGAGAAACAATTGTTATGCTTTCAGATTTTAGTCGTGTTCACATAAAATAAGAGAGCAGCTCGTGCACATGAACCTACTAATGATGAAGACTGTGTGTGATGCCTTCGGCTTTACCTGATTTCTCTACCAGCTCGCTCACATCCTTCTTCTCGACCAGCCCGGAGTATCCCAGCCCTCGGCATTCCAGGATGGTCTTTAACTTCTTGTAACTGAGAGTAACGGGATCGACAAGCTGCGTGGCGAACATACCAGTCTCATACCAAACTACTGCCTCAAAAATCCTCGCCAACGTAAACAACACTATGAAATATAAGAGCAAGAAGAACAGTTTCAACCACATCTTACGGCTGAGCGAAAGCGCAAAGAGAAGGTCTGTGAGAGGCTGTGATCAGCAGACAGGCTTACACAGACGTCCCACACATCTACAGCACACACTGCCAGACAAACGTCTCTAATTACAGCTGGGAAGATCTCCCCTCACTTGTTTCTCCAACTGTTTACCGTGCTAACGGTGACAGCTCGGTACTTAGCTTAGCATCGCAGGTAGGCCTCTGATGTAACAAACTAAGCGTCTTTAGCTCTTCGTCGCCACTGCAGCAGCTTCCACTGACAGTCAGCCCCGTATGAGCCTGCTTACTAACACGGTCCTTCACATTCTCTGTGTTAGAAATCGCCAATAATGACGGCTGTGGTCGTTATTGTTTCTGTCTCCGATCAGCTGGTGTACACGGAGAAGATGGCGTCATATCCTGTTCCACTTGACGCTTGTAATACCCCCCTTCTCCACACACACACACACACACACACACACACACACACACAAAACTGAAAATATTCAGTTTTTTCATTTGAGATCATTGTTCCCTCTAATGTTTCATGTGTCTGAGCGAACACACAAACTCCCTGAGCGTCCCTTGGACCACTGTGAGCGACATCAGACGTGTGCACTGTGGTCACGCCAGCATCTAATCCATCCAAGTTACATGGTTTATTAAAATAATCAAACTACAGCATTTACATTTATGTTAGACTACTTTTAATTAACTGCTTTAGCCCACTTACAATGAAAATGTAAAATAAATCCTGTTCATGACCTGTGTAGCATGTTAACACTATTGGAAGTAAAAATAACTTGAACTCCAATTTCAAAAACACAACTTTTTTTCCCCATAAAGCTCTGACTTGTATTATGAGTCTGTGGTCTGGGAGAGAGTCTGTAACTCTGTCTGCAAAATACAGCATATAATGACCAATGTTGGGTAATTAATTATATAGTTACTACTTCAAAAAAAGTAACTCAGTTTGGCAAACAACAAAGTTTTTTGCAGCTATTTATTTTTTAATGCAGCCAACGTGTTTTTTAAATAAACATTTCAAACTATTTACAGAACAATCAGCTGTTCTGCATCAAATCTGATGCCACACAAATTATTTGTGCCGCTCCAAAAAAATCATTTCTGTCCACTATGAGATAAAGGAGAACAACAGCCTGATACCTGCAGGCCTGACAACAGGAGATGTATCACTGCTGTAACACCTGTAACATTCAGCAGCCGCCTCATTGTTCTGACACACACAACAAAACTATTGACTACACTACACACTAACTACACACTAACTACACACTAACTACACACTAACTACACAAGATTTGCGCTAAACGTCTCAAATCTCTCACATCTCAGAACACCGCCGTCACTCCTAAAACTTCCCCGTTTCTTAACAACTAGATGCCACGTTGCCATATCATTTTTGATTGGTCGACATGGTGCTTTTTTCGACCAATAGGAAAGGGAGGGAGGGGTTTGTTTAGTTTTTGCTCACAGGCTTTCGAGCGTTTTCCTTATAAAACGCCGTTTTTACCGTTTCTTCCGGCAGTAAATATAAACAACGACAGTATTCAGGAAGAAAACCAAACATTGCAGATATTTTTATCATAACTCTGGTTTTACGGCCGATCAACACAATTTAAAAACTGGTATAAAGTCCACACTTTCTCCGTCAGTTGTTCCGTCTGTCCTGCTCACATCTCCAATGGTTGGACACGTTGTCATTAACGTGGCTTCACTGCACATCAGCCACGCCGCTTTGCTAAAACACCGGTGTCGGCACATAAGGACGCTGTCATAGCCTGTCAACGACGTTGATTGGCTGCGTATATACGAATGTGAATCGCATCATTGGCTGGACGGCATCGTTCTAATCCCACACAGGAGCAGCCAGTCACTTACTGACTAACACTGCAAAACAGAATTGTTAAAGTTTTAATTTTAATTTCAATTCAGGTTAGATTTTTTTTGTGCGCAACGCAGATTTTCTGTGCGCAGAGACCGTGCCAGCAGTGCGCAATTGCGCACGTGCGCAGCTTAGAGGGAACATTGTTTGAGATGCTTGAGTTTAGACATTTAAAATACATAATTCCACCGATTTAAAGACTATGAGCTATTAATATTCATTCAGATGTGCTCTAGCTCTAAATTTTCTTTCGCCATTAGACAGTTTGTCTTATGTACATTTTCAAGCTGTTCAGCTAGTTTCAAAGTTCTTCTGTGTGAATTTCAGTTCTGCGCTTTGGCTGTCAGGTGAATGTTTCGGTGTATTTCAGCCCATTTAACATGTTTTTCACCAAAGATTTCAGCAATTATAAAAATTCAACTCAAACTATTCAGCTATTTGCATTCACACTGCATTTTCTACAGGAAATGCATTTTATATACCGTTTCAGTTACTGTTGTTCATATGTTAACAGAATAAGTTCAAATTGTATTAAAAATACAGTGTGTGAATGTGTGTGTGAATGGGTGGACGACTGGTTGTGTAAAGTGCTTTGGGGTCCTTAGGGACTAGAATATAATACAAATACAGGCCATTTACCATTTTAAAAATAATACCATCAATATGCTATGTTACTGGACTACACCTACTAGACTTGTGGAAGTATTTTGAGAACCATAAGAGACTCTTACAAATGTTTGAAAGAAAAAAAATCTTTAATATAGCTGGAGACTGATGTAGAAATATGAATGAGTTTATAAAGTTTGATTTCTGTCATGGTGTGTTGTGATGGGCAGGTAGTAGGACCCAAACACAGGACTCTTACATGGAAGAAAACTTAAATCGGCAGCTTTTATTGCTGGAAACTCAAGTGGATTCAAGAAACTAAAAACTAAGAAACAAGAACTAGGAAAACAAATCAGGAACTATGAATAAGAATTAAATAAAGAACACGAAGGGAAAAAAACACCCAGCCCACTGAAAACTAAAGAAACCCCCAAAACATGAACAACAATCATCAAGGAACATATTTACATATTTACAGTTACTGGAACACCTATACTGGGTCGCAGACCCAGTACGGTGACAATTTCAGCTTCAATGTCAGTCGGTGTCTTGTGGTCTGCAACAACAGCAGAACAGACTTCTCAGTCTTTTGAAGAAGCCCTTTTTCTTCTTGTTGTTGTTGATCTGAAGGTCTTTGCACTTCATATTGGTTTCAGGTTCAGGAAAAGGTTCCTCACAGGGAACATCAGGCTCTGGAACACTTTCTGACAGAGCTCCTTCGATCTTAAGGTCTTCAGCCCTCAGACTGGATGCCCTATCAGCAAGAAGTTCCTCACAGAGAACGTCAGGCAGTGGAGCACTTTCTGAAAAAGATCCTTCGGCTGGTGGAACATTTGCCATTGAAAGACCATCAGAGGAGTGTTCTCCATTTGTGTTCTTCACATCAGGAAGACTTGAAGGGGGCTCAAAGATTTTAGATATCCGGATCATTGCTACATCAGCAAAGGTCTTCAGCAACACTGGTGCAAAGTTTGCAACTTTGATAGACAGAATTTCTTGAGGAAATTTCTGCCTAATCTCCGTCAGGATGCTGTCGACCATATTGTCTCGGATGGAGCGGGTGAAGATGGCCTCTGTTTCCGCCGTGAGACTCTTGGAGACACGATCTAAAGTGGCCTTGGTGACACTCGTGGAGAGGATACTTAGACTCTGGGAGGCCATGTTTAGGAGGGGACGAGGAGGCAACTCCCAGAAGCCCTGGAGAACGCGGGGAACTACCTCAATCACTACCTCCTGCGCGGTGAGCAATTTGATGTTATGCTGTTCCTGCTGCTTCTCTTTTAGGATTTCAACGTAATCCTTCACCACGCTGAGGAGTTTAGGTGCTCTGTAGAGAAACATTATAAGAATTATCTTTTAAACATATTCAAAGCATCACTTAAATATTGAAACACTGTAGCTGGACTGTTAACCCTATAATGCCCTTTGTATCATACATGAGTTTCTGAGACCTCTGTCTCATCAACGTGATCAATACTTGCCATAATTTCTTAATGTTATGGACAAAACTCTTTTTTTTGTCTAAAATTAACATTGTTGTTAACATAAAGTTGCCAAAAACACCCAATGTATCAAATGTGATACAAAAAATATAATAAATACATAATAAAAGTAAATCATACACAACATGACATAGCAAAGAACAAATTTGTGGCTTTTGTTTAAAGGGTTAATAAACATCTCAGTTCCAAAAATCAGAATTTTCTGGCTATTTTTTGATGGGTTGGGTCTAGAGATGGACCGATCCGATATTACGTATTGGTATCGGTCTGATACTGACGTAAATTACTGGATCGGATATCGGAGAGAAATAAAAAATGTAATCCGATCCATTAAATATCAAAAAAGCACCTCACAAAACTTGCGACACGGCGTAACTCGGCTCATAACCGGAGCAGTATGCATCACCTGACAGAGCAGCTGTGTGTATTTGTAGCCTCGCTAGCAAACCAGCATTTCATCTCCGAGGAAGTTATCCCAGAGAGAAGTAAAGCAAGTGTGTAAGTTCATCTCTGAATGTTTGTAAAGCATTCCCGTTAAGCTTAACAACCGATATATGGAGCGACTGCCTCTCTCTCTCTCTCTCTCCTGCTGCTACTTCAATCATGAAACTGATCAATGATCAGCTGATCAGCTTTTCTGTCGCGAGTCCGTCTCTCTTCTTTGTTTTTGGCCCACTTTGCACCAGAAAGAGGAAACCAGCGGCTGAACAACAGCAGCACGTTTAAGCTTGATAAGCTGTTGTTAGAATGTATTTAATATTACTTTCTACACCAGGATCCTTTTCTACGTAGCTGACGGCTGGTAACTGTGCAGGGGCGGATCTAGCAAAGTTTAGCCAGGGGGCCGATAGGGGCATGAACAGGGAAAAGGGGCACAAAGACATACTTTTCTTTCTTATTCTCATTTAAAATGTCTAGCTTTTAATAAATAATTATCTGAATCTTACACCCAAAGTTTTAATCTGATGTAAAATGTATAGAAGTCCATTACTGTATATAGTAACTGTTAAGTCTAATATACCCTAGTAAGCTATAGTACTTTTTCCTTTGGGAAGGTACCACCATCTGTGCAGTCTGCAATTCTGTTGAAGAAAGATGTTGAATCTATTTAATTATTCTTGAAAAAGAATTTACTTCTGTGCACTTTTTTTCCCACACTGCATCAAATTAAAGTTGATTACGTCAATTAAGCATCATGAGGTGGAGGGTGGGGGTGGTTCCCTATTTTCTTTTGCTGGGAGTTTGCAACCCTATTAGTTAGGTTGCTTAATATTTCTGCTAAATACTCTTTAAAATACCAGAATAGGGAGGATGGAGCAGGTTTAAGTTTATTAGATTGATCAGTGTTGCTGAACTATGAAATATTTTGGGCGCAGTGTATTTTTTACATACAGGTATAACAGAATAGCTTTAGTGTTGTTGTTTATTTAAACTTGAGTATGAACTTATACAAAAAGCAGCAAGATATTAAAAAAACAGTTTTATTGATTACAAAATACACTATATCGGATTCATATCGGTATCTGCAGATATCCAAATTTATGATATCGGTATCGGACATAAAAAAGTGGTATCGTGCCATCTCTAGTTGGGTCTGACAGGGTTAATAACTGTATATTACATGTGACTGACTGAAATTTAGGAGGCATGGCCTCTAGGAACTGGAGAAGCATCCTGGCTTGAAATTCAACATCCCTCATTTTATTGATGACATTCACTGCCCATACCTGAAACAGAAAACACATTTACAGTGCAGTTATGTTTAAAGGTTTTGTGAACATAATGAAAAAAAGACATTTCCAAGTTACTACAAGTCTTGTGAGTTTTGTAGTCTTACCAGCCTTAGAAGAGGTTTGGCTTCCTCTTCTTCAAAATCCTCTAATTTAAACTCCCACAGCCTTCAAAAGAAAGCAAAGCAGAGGTTTTCTCTCAGCATTTACACGTCATCACAAACAGACTTTCAGTGTGACAGTAACTCACTGCTCTCTGAGTGTCTCCCTGCTCTTCTCCACCAAAAGATCTCTCAGATCTTCAGCAGTGAGGTTAGGTGGAATTAGATCTTCCTGCTGAAGTCTGAGAAACTCCGTCATAATTGCAGTCTAAAAGTAAAAGGAGACATTTAATCACCACCACGCTCAGGTCCTCAGAAATTACCTGATATTTTCTGTCAGCTTTGGTTTGCATGAATCTGGGTCTAACCTGAGTCCTGTAGCCCGGAAGATGCCAGCAGATCTTTACAACTGTTTCATAAATCGGTGTGTTGAACAACACCTGTCAAAGAAATAGCAATTTAGTCATTGTTACTTAAAATGATTCTCAGTTTGTCAACTTTTAAAACTACATCAAATTCTTCATATTATTGAAATGCAGTAGAAACAAAAACGGTCACATACCCTGATAGGTTTCTAGATTCCCTGACTTGATTCCATTTAGATGTTTTCAAATCACAGTCAGGAAGAAAAACTTTAACTGCTCTCCAACGATGGCGTACGGGGGGATCTCGACCTGAAAACGCTCTCAGCTCGGTGGGCTTGTCGCACAGATGAGCTCCTTTGACAGTCTGATGTTTATTTATGAATGCAGAATTTCTTGAACAGTCACCATGGAAACTTGATGCAGCTTCATGTTATTAAATTAAAAGTAAACACTGTGTATTTTGCACTACATTACACTAAACTTATTTATCATATAAGTAAATAAAATGTGGGTTAGGTCACACCTGTGAAAAGAGCCACACAAACCGACGAATCAGAAAAGACAAAGTCAACCTCCAGCATGCCTTTATGTGCCTGCTTATCTCCATTTTGGGTACCCTAGTGGGTTCAGTATTATACTTTTGTTCATCCTGGTCTGAATCTGGTCAGAAGAACTGACTTCACTTTTGAAAATTCAGTACTTATAAAAGGTAACCCCAAACAGTCTACAACGGTTGTTTCTGTCCACCAAAGCAAATTTGATTGAAGTGGTTTTTGTAACTTCACTTCTCCAAAAAGCAAATAAAGAGATTAACCCGAGATTTACTGAACGATCGTCAGAATTACCAGAGCTAACGTAGATCGGTTTATGCTCTTGAATTAGGAGGGATAAGAAAAGTGACTGCACTGACTGCAGTCTGCAATCTACTGACATCCAGTGGAGAGATTTATACACGTGATAACTTTAATGATACTTGAAAATAGGCCAGGATCTGCACTGCTTCAGCCTGAGCCTGTTCAGTCAGCACAAACAGTCTGTGTAATGTGAGAATAATAATAAATATGACTTTTCCTTCCTCTTCCATAAAAAGGATGTCTCACGTGCTGTTCCATACTTACCTTTTTAGAGACTTTTATGTTGTTTGGCAGGATAATGGCATCACATTGAATTTTAGGTGTTCAAAATACACACTGACTGATTTTCATGTCAACAACTAAATAAATATTCTGATGAAGAGCCATTAAAGGAGGTTTTTGGAGAAACTCTCAGCAGTATTGTGGACATGAAATAGTTGGTAGACATGTTATTAACCCTATGAGAAAAATCTTTGGTTCTATTCAGGTGCACAGACATATTTAGGCTACAGCTACAGGAAACAGTTTTATTCAAATACAATTTGTTGTCAAAATGTTACAGTTGTTATGATCCAAGGTTGTCAGTGTTTGTTTTATGTGTGACTCCTCCCACCAGAGGATGGCTGTGGGTTTTTTCCCTTTCTCTCTTAGGAGGTGGACACCTGGGCGTGCCTGCTGAGTAGCTGGGTGGAGTCTCTTCCTGTCCTGGGATTGGATATTGGTTGATCACCTCCAGTACTTAAGGACCGGATGACAGCCACCTGGTCCCCTCTCTCTACTAGCCTCCACCATCCAACAAATAGCATGTGTTTTTGATTTGTTATTTTGATAGAGTGTCTGTGCCCAGTGATTTGCAAGTATAACTGTGTGTGTGTGTGTGTGTGTGTGTCTGGTGTTAGTAGCTTAATTTTGTAAATAGCTGTAAATAGATTTGTAAAGTAGCAATTGTGTATTTTGTTCACTTTGTATATATATCCTTCACTGCAGCAGCCTAGTAGGCGTGAGAAGCCATTTTTGTTGATTAAGTTTTCTCCTGTTTTTCATTTAGGAAGTCAGGTAAGTGAGTTGTCTTTTGGTTGGTTTTTCATTTGTGTAGGAAAGCGTAGGGACCATTAGGGAGTTTTGTTTGTTATTTTTGGCACTGCTCACTGCTGAAGCAAATAAATGGCTGCTTAGCACTTTAAAAGATACTATTGTTTGTGTTCTTGCTTTGGTGGAGCAGGAGTGGGCCAATTTCTTGTTGCGTTCAATACACGCCTAGACAAAGAACGTAACACAGTGCTGATCACGACTGCCTTTTTACAACTTACCCATTATAAAGTGACTGCAAGTATTGTGGAACCGATTCATAGCGTTTGATTGCTTGTGTGCCGAAATGTATTAAACACGAAACCAGGAGCTGCAGAAACCCAGTAATGCTGAAGGCATGTGCGTGTATTATTTGTTTTTAAAGCTCTCTGTGGTTTGGCTCCAGGTTACATTTCAGATCTTCTTAGCCTGCCCACTTGAACTCTGCACTCCTCCAGTCAGATGCTGTTATTAGTTCCATGCTCCCAGTTCAAATCTAGAGGTGACAGGGCTTTCTCCAAGCTCTGGAACAGTCTTCCCCCTTTCATAAAGTCCTCTTCATCCTTGGAAGTCTTCAGATCCAATCTGAAGCCCTTCCTATTTTCCAAGGATCTCTCTGACACCTCTTTTATTGTGTTTCAACTATTCTGCTTTTTTATCTCATTGGATGATGTTTGCATGTGTAGACACGTATACGTGTATATGTTTGTGCATATTTGCATGTACACATATTTTTTTTTACAAACGTATACGGATGTCTCAATGTTTCTATAATGTTTTCATCTTATCTATTTTAATTCTTTTTATCATTTTATCACTTTGTTCAGCACTTTGGCCGACACTTGATGTCTTTTAAATGTGCTATATAAATAAAGATGACGACTTATATTTGCATCCGTCTGTCAGAGAGAGAGTGTGTGTGTGTGTGTGTGTGTGTGTGTGTGTGTGTGTGTGTGTGTGTGTGTGTGTGTGTGTGTGTGTGTGTGTGTGTGTGTGTGTGTGTGTGTGTGTGTGTTTTTACCTTTAATTTAGGACACACACACGCACACACACAAAACAGTACACCTCTCTGAACAGTGTCTGGGAGGCTGTGGTTGCTGCTGCACGCAATGTTGATGGTGAACAGATCAAAACACTGACAGAATCCATGGATGGCAGGCTTTTGAGTGTCCTTGCAAAGAAAGGTGGCTATATTGGTCGCTGATTTGTTTTTGTTTTGTTTTTGAATGTCAGAAATGTATATTTGTGAATGTGGAGATGTTATATTGGTTTCACTGGTAAAAATAAATAATTGAAATGGGTATATATTTGTTTTTGTTAAGTTGCCTAATAATTATGCACAGTAATAGTCACCTGCACACACAGATATCCCCTAAAATAGCTCAAACTAAAAACAAACTAAAAACTACTTCCAAAAACATTCAGCTTTGATATTAATGAGTTTTTTGGGTTCATTGAGAACATGGTTGTTGTTCAATAATAAAATTATTCCTCAAAAATACAACTTGCCTAATAATTCTGCACTCCCTGTATTGATGTTTTTGATGGCCTGATGGGGCGTGTATTCCTGTGCAGTGTCATCCTGTTAAAAACAATAAATGAATGTAAGAAATGTGCATACACGCCTGCCCAGAGTACTGCAGTTGGTTGTAAATGAATTCAACCAAGACTGCAGGTCAGAGTAGGCTTTGTGACGAGCGTGTCCCTTTGTCTCTTCAGATGTCTCTCACTTACATGAAAACTGTGTCTGCTGCCAAGCACTAACGTCTTTATAGTTCAGGCCGAGCTCAAAGTAAAAGTCTATGACGCTCTCACATTGGGTGTGTGTCCTCCATCGCTGTGGTTGTTGCCAAAGTGTCAGTACTGACCTGCAGGTGCATGGACTTCAAACCTTTGCGGGATCTCACAAAAGTACATCTTAATTTGTTTTCTTCAATGTCACATGCAGGGCTCTGTAGATTTCCTTTCACTGATAACAAAGGGCAGACAGTTAGAAGCTAGGAGGCATTTCGACCATACACTGCAAGGAGGAACCCCCGTAGATGGATCTAGTAGAAGTGGGCAGATCGAACCAAATATCACTAGCAACACAACACTTGGATCGAGTGCTGTCGAGTGCTGTTTCTCTCCTCCAGGTTCAGTATGCAGCCCAGTGAACTGTGTAAAATAACGTCTATTTGTGTGTGTGTGTGTGTGTTTGAAATTAAAAAAATATACATCCATTATGGAAAATGTCTCAATCGGCACATTTCATACATTGTGCTTTGCAGACAGGCACACGTACCTTTCAGGTCTACAAAAAGTTTAAAATGAAAAGCTGACAGGTGTGTTTTTATGAACTCATTATTGCAGAATCACAGTGATTTAGTGGTCATTAAAAATGTCTGCAGAAGTTGCAAACTTGTGATTCATATCATAAGTTATGATACACTGCTCTTCCTTACCTAAGCTGCTTTTATAGATTAAAAGTATCAGCAATACAGCATACATTTACTTGGTATCACATCTATACCAAAATCTGCAGTACTGCCCATCACGAAGATCACAGTGGACAGATTCTGTGTCTCGGCTATGCTGGGAACGTCTCGGTGTTTCCCGGGATCAGCTGTTGCAGATTGTTGGTGCATGGAGGGCTGGGGTCTACGCTTCTGCCCCACGGATTAGTGGAAGAAAAATGGATGGACAGACAGCTGATGGATGGACAGCTAGAACCTAACGGAGACCACGTAGGTAGTCGGAGGCTGTAAGACAGCGGCTCTCTGGAGAAATCTGATATCTCAGGATTCAACCAGAGAAGCTTCATTATAAACAAGTCTGTGGTTTATAACTGAAATCTATGATACACATAAACACCCATCCATGCACTTAAGTAGAGACAATTTGTGAGTGTTCCAAGTATTCACTCCAGTGATGACATGTGAAAAAGAAAGTGCACACACAGTGTTCGGGCGTTATCAGTGACCGCCATAAGATTATTATTGCCAAGCAAAGATCAGCAGCTCGAGCAGGCTGAACAAATCCTTTAACGCTGATCCGGGCTCCACAGCTCGTGGATTTGGATTTTACTTTTGCAAGTATAGAAATGAGAAATCTAAGAAACAAAACAACTGAAGTCATATATGAAACACAACACAGTTAACATGTGAAGCACTTAAAAGGAAACACAATACAAATAAAACACTTCCAGTGAGGTGTGGCGATTTAAACATTGCCTGTACTGTTCAGCAGTCGTAATGGCATCAAGAATATCTGCACATAGTTCATAATTACAATTAGAAGTAACATTTTTTTCACTAACCTCAATGGTCTTCCTCAAAGTCATACTCAATATAGAGCGACATCACTATTTTAACACCAATGCTCTGATGTAGTCGGTCCAAATGCAGGATGATGGGTCACCAACCCTCCTGCTCCAACATGGTAGGAAAATTATACGGTAGAAAATGTTTATACTTACAACAATGTGAAACTTCTGCTTTTATATATATTTTTAAAATGGTCCCTCCACCCACTTTGTCCTTTTTCAGACATTGAAATCAGAGGAAATGTTCAAAAAATGTGCTGATTTCAAAGCAAATGATCCCGATCTTTGTTTTCATAGCTCAGGTTGGTCTGAGACATCATTCAGTTTCAGTCTGTGCCTCTAAGGAGCATTCTGTCAGTGTCCTGTTCATTGTCCAGTTCTGTCATAATGCACGCACTTTGATTTCCACGTGGTTAAATACTGAACAACAATGTTCTTCCAACTTACGTTTTTTCCCACATCAGAGTTCACAGGTGGACTCAATAATATTAATAACAGACAATCATAGAGTCCTGCTGTAGTCCACACTGTTATTACAAAAATACAGGCCGTCATCAGTGCTGTCCCTCAACACTGTGCTGAAATATATAGATAGGAGCAGCTAAGAGAAGAAGAAATGTGCTGAAACTGTCAGAAAGGAGATTTATTTGTTTCCATTTTACACGTGTGTCAGCAGCACAGCAAACACAGTGAAGCCAGTTAACCTCAAAGTGCACCAGTCACAGTGGACACAGAACAACAACGTTTGTTCAACTTTTATTAAATTCTTTTTGGGTTACCATCATACTTGACCTTTGTTGTAATTTAACATTTACTTCAGCCTTCTTTCAATTTTATTCATGTGACATCAGGACAACATTCCAGGGAAAAATGATCGAGCGGCGTCCCCCCAGTGTTTTATCCCACATCTCGTACTCAATGTTTCTTTCAGCCCTGAAAAGTTCATGTGATCATCGAAAATTTAAGCATGAGCATCAAAATTACGAGAAGCGCCAGATTTCAACCAACTCCTAAGAATTTCAGGGACTTGTACAATTGTAACAATTTACAGTAAGAATTTTTCATGGCTTCATCAAATATGCTAAAGTTAGTCCAACATAAACTGGCCAATTCTGAGGAACCTTTCTGTGATTTCACATGGAATGGCTCGGGCTCGAGTATCACATCCAAGGTTGTGTCAGATAAGGAAGACAAGTGGAATACAGCAGGACACTTGCAGCCTGGTGATACAGGACCAATAAAAACTGGAAAACACACAGTGCTATTAATGATTACCAGCAGTTATCAAACTGAAACTAGAGACCTGGATGTTTCTTTCACAGCCAACACGTAACAACATTTTAAACTGCTACAGTTTCAGTTATGCACAGTGAGGTTTGTTGCACACCTAGATCATACACCCTTATACAAACAGGAAGAGTTGTGCTCAGCTCCACCTTCTCTGAGGCTACCCTGTAAATGTCAGACGTCGTGCCTCAGAAGAAAAGATCTCAGCTGCCACACTTAGAGTCTTGAAGGCAAACGTCCAGTCTGGCCTCCAGTGGCTAGTGCAGGTCAGGATACTTCACGCAGAATCTGTCAAAGGCATCATATATGGCCTGTCTGGAAATGAAACAGGTAATGTTAACAAGCGAAGGTTTCCATGACAGAAAAACAAATCATATACATAAAAATGGTGAAATGTGTGAAATCCTGTGAGAGTGGCCCATCTCAAACATCAGATTAACCAGACAACAGCCACAGTTTAACGAGTATTCTCAGACATGCTAAACCATCCACAGCCAGAGTTATCTGTCTATATGTCCGACGCCTGAATCAGGAAGTGCAGCAGTCCAGACGTGCAGCTGTGACACTTCTACAAACAACTTCGGCTTCTGTGAACAATTTCTAGATTTTTCTTTGAATTTTACATCATATTTGGTACAGTGGAGATATCATTCAGGTATTAACATCCAGTCTAAATTCATATTCACAATAAATGACACTCTGGTCCATAACGCTCATTGTATTGTTACTAATGTAAACTTTCTGCTATAAAACAGCAACGTTTCAAAACTAGAGCTTACAGAATAGAGGACATGAATATGGATTGTCTGCCAGTGAAATATTCTCAGATTTAGCATGTTTTTGTGTGAGTATAGAAACTTAACAAAAAACACCTTTTTGATCATTTTCAACACTATAACTTTACCTGAATATATTCTGTTTAAATAGGTATGCACTGATGTGTCCTCCTTTCAGATATCTGACTTCACAGCCTGGCCAGATCTCCTGCAGACTGACCACTCCTGTTCGGGGCACATATGCATCCTCTTTGGCCTGGACGACAATGATGAGACTGGTATCTACAGGAACTGCAGCAGAGAGGGAAAACACAGGGACATCTACAGTCACAACATTTCTTTCACTTTTGTGCAAAACACATGCAAATCTTATCTGCCAGAAGAGGGTGGTGGACACAGCAGGAACAGTGAGCTGTTAAACATTACTGAAGATCAGCTGTGTCCTCTGCAGTCTGATTAAAGGCCAGGTGGAGGAGCTGATGATGACCTGTGCAATCTGAGTGCATCCTCTCACCTCACACCTTCTTGTATAAGCCAGGACGAAGGTCATCCTATTTCCCTAATGAATCATAGTGTTCTAGCGTCACAATGATAATCCTGGTGAATGATTACAATCACTGCGTTGTTCATTCAGCAGCAGAATTGATCTTCTATGCCTAAGAAGGAAATCACAGTTTTTGAAGGTGGTCCTCTTCAGTATCAAACATTCAATAATCCTTTGAACACAATATTAAAAGTAAAAATAATCATGCTGGAGATTGTGTACTGTTCCAAGTAACAGAGACAAAAGGAAAGCTTGTAAGGAAATGTCTACATATGGCTCAAGGAACGAGGACACAGGTGGGACAAGTCTCTACTTTAGCAGTGAGCATAAAATTGCCACTTCATGTGTAAAATCAGATTAAACAAAGGCTCTACAGGTCCGAAACATACGGTGCTGAGTTTCTCTAACCTGAGGTGAACACCGTTTTTCATGAGCTTGTTGCGAGTCTCTTAATTCTTTTCACACTTGGCTGGTATTCCTTCTATATGGTTTCAGTTTTACCAGCCAATGCCTTCGTGGTGTCATTGTCCATCTTTCTGTTTTGGCGTCAGTTGTCTCACTCATTGTGCCATGCTCCAGTATCCACACTTTAATGGCAACAAACAAACCAGTATCACCATGCTGCATTCACCCAAGAACATCACGACTTTGTCAGCAACGCGACCTTCAATTCATCAAACGTCAGCAGCCAACACTTTCTCACAGCATCAGCTCTTTAGTATCACCGCCAAAAGTCAAGTGCTCACATCACACGCCAACTCTAACGATCCCGATGGACAAGCGACACCACCTGCAACCTTACTGGTCAAACCCATTTCTGACGGCTGTGATGTGCTGCTGACAACAACCATATGCATTTGTGTTATATACTGACATATTTATAATTGAGCTACTTGTATATATATTTGGTAACTTTGTAATATGTTGTATTATTTAACGCAGTTTATCCAGTTACTGTTCTTCATGTGTTGGAGCAACTCTGACCGCAGGGATGAATTAAGTGTTGTGATTCTTCGCTTGTTCTTCTTTAAGCAGAGCTGTAATCATTCACTGCAGCACTCACCAGAGAAGTTGGCCATGTGTGTACACTCATCCATCACTCCCTTCATGAAACTTATAGATTCTTTGTGTAAAGATGGCCGACAACATTCGGCAGGATCCGTCTTTCTCCCGTGTGTGTTATATCCACTAAGAGCTCTAACGAGACAGAAAAAATGACCATGTAAAAACTGGTTTATGTCCCTTAGTAATGAAACATTCTCATTAGGGATAAGACTTGCTTATTCTGATTGCATTATTGATATCACTTTCATAAATTCATTGCATCCTTCGGTCAAATGTTTGTGGCTGTGCAACCTGCCTACAGAAGCTTCTCACACCTGATCAAGTTATTATTTTCCCCACTGTGCACTATATACTATAGTGCACTGTATACTATTAAGTTAATGCATTTCACATTTCGGCACCTTTTTCACATTTTCCTTGCAAAATAGGAAAATGGAAATGGCTCAAGACTTTTGCACGATACTGGACGTCCATGTTTGTTGATACTGTAGCCAAAAAGGTTTGTACTGATGGAAAATTGCATATTACTGTGTGCTGTTTGAGCCATTCACTTGATTATTTTTAATGACTTGATACTTTGTGACTCTGAAACATGCAACAGATGCTCAACCAGATGTTCTACAGCATCGTTCTTTCAAATCAGTAGCAAGTCTTAAAAGACAGCATCTTCCCCTGGTTTAACAAATCAATTCAAAGTCCTTGCAAAGGAGTGAAAAATATGTCATCTTTTTTTGTGATTCACGGTCAGCCTCACTTTCTTAGCCATGAAACAGACCAGCGAGCTGCCCAGCATGTATGCTGGCTCTCCCCCTCTGTCAGCGTGGAGCCTCCTGTGACTGAACTGGAGAAGTCATTTAAAAAAGAAAAAGAAGCAATGCCGACTAATAACTGGACAAAATGCAAATGTTATAACTCCAAATATTCCAACACATTCAGCAGGTTTAGTTATCGAACACTCACGCTGGCAGAGTTTCAAAGTTTGCTCCAACACTGTTCCCCAGCGATAACAGATGCTCTGCTCCATCTCTGGCCCCACCACAGTCGCTGCCTCCGTCCACTCTGGTGTACTGGCTCACTGACAGTTTGTGGTCTTTAGACAGGTCGTAGAAATGCTCTTCCACTTTCGTTAGAAGTTTGGGACCCATCTTAAAGGAATCAGCCTACCAGAAGTGGACACGCACCAAAAGATGTAGTGTAGTCATGTATGGTTACACGTATGACACAAGACCAAACACCAAAAAACAACAAGCACACAGTTGTACTCATATTGACTCATACAGTTGTGAAAGTAATTTGAGTAATATTCTGTACTCCTGTGAAACTGCAGGAACACATACCCCACAATACTCCAGCAGCTTGATGATCTCCTCTTCATACCGTGAATTAATGGCGTATTGCTTCTCCAGCTGTGTCCAGTTCACTGCTTTACTCAGCACACCCTACACACACACACACACACACACACACACACACACACACACACACACAGGCACACACACAGGCACACGCACACACACACGCACATGCACACACGCACCTTTTCATTGTTGAGTCTTCCACTCATCAACATTCTCACATAAAACCTGACGTGTGTTTTCTTAGATTTCTCAAACAATAAAATCAATTTTAGTCATTAACTGTTCCTCCTGCTCAAGAAAAGATCAAAATGCAGATAAACATACAACTTTAAAGTCTTCACCACAAATAAACTCTTGAAAGATCAATAAATGTCAGATTAACCAGACTCAGTATTATACAGTCTTATCTGATTTTGATAGATTGAAAACATTTGACTCCCAGTTTCAGCTGCATCCAGACTCTGAACCATGAATTTAACCCAAGTATTGGATCAGTAACATCAGCTCTGCATAGCAGAAACAGTATGATAGGAATAATAAGTGAATGTGTCCTTATAGATCTACAGCAGGTAGAACTGCTCCTTACCGTGGTGAACACACTGGAGGCTGTGGACCAGGACAAACAGGGAATTAGAGGGATGGGTTTGGGCCAGTTGGTCACTGCCAGGGACGCCATCTGGATACAAACGCACACAAGTGACACACTTTAGAGAGAGATAACATTGGACTTGTAAGTCTCTTTCCCTAAATGAAACTAAGGCTACGTTCACACTGCAGGCGAAAAGCGCATCAAATCCGATTTTCTCGCCCCTATGCGACCCGTATCCGATCATGGTATGACAGTGTGAACGGCACAAATCCGATATTTTCAAATCCGATCTGGGTCACTTTCGTATGTGGTCCTGAATCCGATACATATCCGATGTTTTAGAAAGCAACTGCTGTGTGAACGGTCATGTCGCATTAAATCCGTCTTTTACGTCACTGACACAAGACAGACGCCAATTATCAGCGCCGGAGAAGACATCGCGAACGCTTCCTGGCCATCCATCAGTCAAACAATACTGTTTGGTCTGGGTCTAAACAGAGCGCGCTGTGTGTGACGTCTTCTTTTGTGCCTGCGGGCCGCTTTGAGAGTTCACACTAGAGCGCGTTTGCTGTCGCATTTTATTTGTCGTGTGAATAAAATCGGATTTGAGCATTAAGACCTGCAGTGTGAACGTAGCCTAAGATGCTGCTCTGTCGTATAACAAGATAGATAACGAAACATTTAGTGGTAAAATGTTATTTGACAACATTAACTGTTTATTGAATAAGCAAAATGTTTCGTTGACTTACATATCCTCCCATAGAGATGCCAGTCATTCCCAGAGGCCAGTATCCTTCTCTCTCCAGCCAGCGAAGCAGTACTGTTGATTCCAGGATCAAAGCCCCGCCCATCACAAACAGGTCCGACACATTTTTTAGACTGGATCGTCTAAAACACTCAAATGATATCTATATTCAATTTACAATACATTCATTTGAACTTTGAAGAAAAACCGAGCTGTGTAGTCCATTTATAACAACATCCAACAGCTCAGTGTGTTTCACACAAGTCTCGCTCTGTCAAATGAATCACCGTTTACAAACAAACAATACTGAATATTGAAACGACAGCCTTAGTGGTGCATTTAAAATATTAAATCCAACTTTCTCAAATGTAAATAAACCCAACCAGTGTTTGAATAAGCCCATAAATCTGATTTGGAAACATCGAAGACGTTTCATTTCTCACGTTTCTGCCTCTTTTCTCCTTCTTGTTGCAAACATGAAAACTAAATGAGAATATCTTTGGCTTTGTTATATCACAAAGTTAAACAGCTATTTTTTTAAATCAACTAAATTTTCCAAACCAACAACCAAACTGGTTTTAATCAATCAAGTCAACTTACAGTTGGTCTCTGGGTTTCCGATAGCCATGTGCAGCATCAGTCAAGGAACGTTGGTAGTAGACGTTAAATAAAAACAACAATGTGACACAGCTGTCTTCTAATCAGGTCCCTGGATCGAGTCCCAGCTCCTCTGATCTACAAGCGTCCTCGGGCAGGATAATGAATCGATGCATCCACTCAAGTGTGGACGTGTACGTAACAGAAGTGCTCTATGAATATGTGTCTGAACAGGTGAATGTGGCTCGTAGTGCACACACTGTTTACAAACAAGTTATTACAGGACAGAATTCAAACTTTCCACAGCATGTTTGTCATGTGCTTGTTTCATCAGCAGCAGTGACGGCCCATCATATTGGTTTGTACACACACAGCTGATATAAACAGTGTTTGTCATGAGTTACTCTGAAAGAAAGTTAACAACAAACGATGTTGTTGTTAAAGACAACAGAAGGATATAATAAGGGTTCTCCAGAAGTAACGAAGCCATTCCTGCCTCTTTGATCATGGGCCGAGCCATCAGGGTCCGCCGACGCCAGAAAAACTACAGGTTATAGAAACACAAGGATAGAAACAGCATTACAAAGGTCATCATCACCGTGACATTTCCTGGATCCTACAGATTGTTGGGGTCAGTTTCCAGTGTTAACCACAGACTTTGACACCATTTATATATTAAATCTTCTTGTCTAACGCGTTTCTCTACTTCCACAGTAAATCTGGACCTTGAACCACGTCTGCTGTTCAACTTCTGAGGATTTCTTGCAGTAATGTCAAAAACACAGTACAAGTTTTAGGTCTGAGGAATCATCTGGTCCCTAACAGCTTCTAATATTATGTAGATACAACCTCAAATGAACAGCAGCACTAAACACTACACTCTTCTTTATAAGTCAGAGTACTTGAGTTGATTTGAGGTCTGGACTGTGACGGGGTCATTTCAGCTGGTCTGTTATAGACTTGCTTCTGTGCTTGGGATCATTGTTCTGCTGCATGACCCAGCTGTGGCCAGGCTTCAGCTGCTGGACACACAGCCTCACATTTCAGTTAATGTTGTGGTATACAGAGGAGTGCGTGGTCCCCAGGGTCCGTGTATCGATGCAGACACAGATCATCACCCTCCACCTTTGTGCCCGCTGTAATTGGTGGAGGCAGATGGCTGCTGGGTCTTTCCTCCTTGGCACTGCGTTAATAGACACCTTAATGCTCCAGACTAACAAACTGTTAAAACCTACATAGTTTTTCACCCACTCAACCATAAAATGCCACGTGAGGTTTGGATCACCTAATTTTAGAACCACGGGGATTCACTACGATATAACCTGGGTTTCTTTGTGTCAGCTGACACAGGGCTTCCTTCCTCTGTGTGCATTCACATGAAGGGAGTTTTGACCCCTCATTGAGTCTTCTTTTACACAAAAATGGATCCAGTGAGCGCTGCCTACTCCACCTAGTGACATTATCAAAGCACACGGGATAGAGAACTGTAAAAAACACAAAAATATATAACAGTGCTGCTGCAAATAAAGACGTGTGAGTTGGTCTTGCTGCAGAAAATATTAATTTTGTGATTTGATCATCTCATATAAATAATTTCTTTCACTGCTCGGTGCACTCTGAGAGCTGCTGAACATTATAGCACATTTAAACATTACAGGTTACACTCTGTGTTTGGGACTCTGTCCTACAGCCTGATGATGGACGATATACTTGGTGATAAATAGCTACTTGCTTTATATCCATGTGCTTTGTTTTTACATGATTGTGGGAGGGAAGTGAACACTGTTCGTTGCTATTACAAAGGAAAACAAGATTTTCAGTGCTCAGGCCTTTACTCCAGGGGTGTCAACCTCACTCGGGGGCCACATACGGCCCACTTTGATCTTAAATGGTCCGGACCAGTCAAACTCCCCTTCTGTCAGTGTAAAGAAGTTACAACTACGACTGTTTTTCTACCGGATAAAGAAAAAGCTGCTGTGACAGAAATCTGTCAGCGCGACTCTTTGGACTTACATTGTTTCATGTTTTTGGTTTGGTATTATAAGTACTTGTTTCAGTATTATAAGTTCTGTGGCGGATGCCTGGGAGCACATTCATATTAAAATAATGGTAAGAGTCTTACATGGTCTCCAGTCCCAGCTAAGTGGATACATACTGGTCTGTTCTTCTGCCATCTCTTAGGAACTATAAACTGGAACCTGGAACAACACAAACGATGAGACCCGCAGGTTACAGGCAGCATAAGTAAATCCTCTTCAAACATTTTCAACACAAACACAGCTTACATTTCAGCCCTAACAATTCATGGGCTAGCTCCAAATTCAGCAAATACAACCTCAGATGGACAACAGAACATGGCACATTAAACTATATCTTTATTTATTCAGTGGAAATTAAGTCAAATTGCAGAAACACCCTTACTGTTTGTATAGGAGTTAAGAACATTTAAAACACCAGTGCTAGTCAAACGTTGCTACTTAAAGTGGCTCAATGCAAACGTTCCTCTGTCAGTCCTCATCTGTGGTTTGTTGGAAGTGAAGGTACATCTTCTACTATTGGAGGGCCTGGGCATCCATGCTGTTCAGGCAGTTATGAAGAACAGCTGCTGCATTAATGATAATGCAGCAGCTTCTTGGTGTGAATCGAAGTGTATTCTGAAAACGACTCTTCCAAACAGCACACGTGTGCTCCACTAGACTCCTAGTGTGCATATGGCTGTAGCACCTTTGCTCAGGTATCATTCAGTGTGGTGTAAACAAATCTCTGAGCATACCCACTGTCACCAAGCAACAATAATGATCATCTCCTCTTTCAAACTGAGCACACAGTGATGAGTTAAAATCCAGGAACCATGAGTGACACCTTTACATGAAACAATATTTGAAAACTGTAACTGGGAGTGCATACACCTTGGACATTAATGGAAAACCAGTTCTTGGGATTCCTGTATTCCTCAGCATCTGAAGTTAAACCTGCCTGCTGGGAGGTTTTATTGTAACTTCAGTTTATGCCTGGACTAGTTCTGATCTTCCTCCAGTAAACAAGCTTAGTTTGGTCAGGAATAGGCTTAGTCTGGCACTGTTTTATTCCGTGACTGAGGAAGCAGATTCCTGTTAGTCTGCATTAAAAGGCTGTTTAAATCTAGGACTAGCTTTAATCTCTGTCTGGGAACCTGCCCCTATAGAGCGCCTCAAGTGCTCAGGTAGAGTAGATAAGGACTAGATAAGAAGCAGTCCATCTACTGCTGCTACAAACAAGAATGGGTCGCTCTCAGGAGCTCGGTGATTTCCACCAAAGCACCATGACAGGACGTCACCTGTGTAACGAGTCGCTGCCATAGATTTCACAGTCAGCTGTTAGTGGTATTATAACAAAATGGAGCCATGAAGTGGATGGCTGGGTAACATTACACAGCAGGATCAGCGGATGCTGAGGTACTTCATTTTTGTTAAATAAATAATGACGCTGTAATTTCTGCACATCTGAGGTTGTATTTACCTGATTTGAAAAACTGGTAAGAACAAGATGTTTTTAACCATGTGCTGATATGCAAAACCTCAGAAGTGACAGAGGGTATGTGTTTCACCAGTTCAAGAAGTTTGAGGGTAAAAATGCCGGAGAGAAGAAGGAAAATGAAACTGAACATTGTGTTGTGTCATTTTTATCTCGTCTTTCTCTAGCTGGTCATTGCATACATCTGCCGCTCTCTGAGCTTATTTTCCTGTAACTATAACAGAAAATATTGTTTAAAAAAAAGATATTCAATGAATGTTTCAAGTTTAAACAATAACTGAATAACTTTATTTTAAAAACCCCGTCTGTACGTTTCTAAGACCCTGAACCAGCATCCATTCGGCCCTCTGGACAAAGCACCGCATCCAACTCTGACACAACCCATTCTGCTGCTATTCTCTGTCTCCTTGCTCTCTTTCATTGCAGTGGCAAACAATATCACATCTTGTACCTGGCCTTTATAGCCTCTTGTGGCAGGATCCCAGGAACCAAATGCTCCAGAGGAGAGATAAAGAAGCCCTCTTGGACATGACAGTCAGCAAGCTCCTCTGTCTGCACACAAACACGCAAATAATAACTAATAATACAAAAACAAAAAAGCACAAGAAGGAAAAGAGAGGAAATAAATGATGTACCTTGTTTATATAAACAGGATAGTCCTTAGGAACCAGAGACTTGCACTTCTCTCTGTCTCCAATGATCTTTCGAAACTCAAAGATTCTACAAAACAAACAGACACATCAGTTTGCAGCTGAGGACGTGCTGATTCTCAGCCCCGAACTGCTCCACTAGAAGCTGGAGGTTACCACCTGATGAAGTGTGGGCGACGGCAGCTTGACCACCACTAGCTCTAGGAAATCACATGATAGGGTGGCGCTAGGTTTCACAATGACCTCACCCGAAACCCTGGCTGATTGTGACCCACACCCGTTTTCACGCCTTGGCTCGTGTGATTAGGATCAAGAGGGGGTCCATGACCCTCTTGGGGGGTCTCACTAATTTAGAAGATCATTTAGCCTAGAACAATATAAAAATAACTATAAACGAATAATTTAAAAAAAAAGCTGTTGATAAAGCTAAGACACCTTCCTGTTCATCACTGATTGAAGAACATTAAACCAACCCCAGCTGCCTTACATAGGACTGACACTGACTGATCCAGAGTCAACTTCATCCAAACCATCAAGTCTATTAGATTCAATTCCTTCAAAGCTGCCCAAATAAGCACTACCATTAATTAATGCTTCAGTCTTAAATATGATCAGTCTATGCCACTGATGGGCTACGTACAAACCTTTAAGGTAGTAGTAATTAAACTGTCCATTACTCCTCCCAGCTCTCTTAGCTAATTATAGGCCAATCCTTCCTTTTTATTTCCAACAGTGTTGAAAGAGCAGCTGTGTGTCTGTAAAGCATTAACTGGTCATCAGCTACAGTACTGCAGAGAAACTCAGGGTTGAAAAATGCCCTAGCTGTGCAGAGGGCCGTTTGTACAGCAACAAACTCTTTTTCCAGGCTAAATGAAGATCTTCTAAATTAGTAAGACACCATTTCCTCTCAATGAGTCAGTTGCTTTACGATGTGTGTTTAAGATATAAGAGAGTCAAGTACTTGTGAGTTGAGGTTTTGTTTTTGGGTCAGCATATCCAGAGTCGTACACAGTGAGGATGTACATCTATTAACAAGATAATCAACCTATGTGGGAGTAGGGTTTGGGTACTGTGTGGTGCACGGTACTGAAGAGCATAACAGAGGAGGAATTATGTCCTTAAATGTAGTTATAACACTTTTCAAAACATACTGTAATCTAATGTATTCCCAAATGCTGTGTAATCCATTATTGTAACTTTAAATCTTGTAATGTCCATCTAGATGGACATTACAAGAATGCTTTCATCTGACCCGAGTACTAAATCAGACAAAAAGTCTGAGAAATCAGAAGCAGAGTAAAGTGGGTATCTATTCCACCCAAGATATCACAAAGAATCAACTTTTCTTCTGCAGTTGGCTTCACTGTGTGGTTGAATTTAGCACAACTGTAGTACTCCCCTACAGGACACTTGCGCTGCACTTTGCTAAATGCAGGCGTGAAACCGTTATTGTATAGTGCAAGTATAGAAAACACTGGGTTTCAGAGCGCAGTGCATGCCCCGTCCTACGTGAAAGGGCCACGACAAGATGCTTCATACCTCTTGAGGTCTTCAGGCTTCCCCCATCCCCCAATAAAGAGTTTGGTGAGGAGCAGCCTTCGGTAGAATACATCCAGTCGGCTCACACCCATGGACCAGCCCCTGGCATCTACAAAGAGAAGGACATACTTTATTCTGAAAGTGCTTACTTCCTGTAGGATTGTTAAGAACAGAAAATAACAAAAAAAGGCAGATGCTAATACATCTTTGTTTGACAACTGAGCAATGTACCTCCCCCCAAAAAGGTTAAACGAGTCGCTCTACGAACACTGATTCCCTTTGAGTCAGTCGTGTTCTGTCAGGACAAGCAAGGCAGGAAGTGCTAGAATGTCCAATGTACCAATAAGGATAAATGAAGACAAAGGAAACTTCAAATTTCACAGGAAACAGTAGTTTGCATCTGTTTTAAAAGCGTGTGTTTCTCACAGTGATAATGGCTGGGGCTCAGTAAGCTCAGAGGCCAGCAGTGTTTTTCTGGTGGTCTGTGCATGTACATTATGGATGAACCACTGGTCTATGACAGTAAAGTGATGGGGGAGCAACCTGCGCAACAAGCTGCCAGTGGGTCTGCTTTCACTGTCCTGAGATCAGTTATGACTAGTGCTTGGTATGGAAAAAAGCTAGCATTAGCAAGTAAATGAGCTTTAGTGATGTAGCATCATAATAGAAAGGTTTCTGTTTGCTAACCACTTGGCCAACATGATGATAAAGGGTGTAAAAGTTGTTAACTCCATTGGCTGACCATTATCAAACGTTTGGTCTAATAACATTGGAAGGTTGAACAGCTGCAGGCTCAGCACCATTTACATAGCTGCTTTGCCAACACTCCTAATTCTGTTTTTTTATTCCTATTTTACTTTCTCCTTGAATATACAGACAGCTAACCATGTCTGCTCAAACCTTTTAATTCTGGTTATTATATTGTGTGTGACTGATTTAGGATATTTTCAGTGGAAAATACATTGAGGTTCAGACTCTGCCAGCATTTAATGGCTGAATGTTAACTTGTGAATAAATTCAACATAAACAGCTGAGAATGCATCCTGCATTTAACAACTCGCTTTGAAACACATTTCATCCCATTTAAGTCTTAAAATAACTTCAGCCTAATCTTCACCCAAACATGTGCAAGTTCCCTAATGTGACAGACCTTTTCTCAATCAGTGTGACTGATTACAGCATGAATGATGACTGCAGGAAAACTGGCTGACAGGCTGACATAAGCATTATCATCTACTGAGGCAGAGTTAGAAAGATGGAGATAAAACATTTTATTCTTAGCAATAAAAAAGTCTCTGTCCATATATATTGATGAGTGAGTTATTTTAAAAGCAGTTATGTTAAGTACAAAAAAAGCAAACCAGATATAATAAAATAGCAAACTCTGCTGTGCACTTTGGCAGTGACTTTATGAATGAGGAAAGAGTGTCAGAGAGCTGGTTCAGGACAGCAGGAAGGGATAAGTCAGGAAGAAAATCTGCCAGCGAGCATGTTACGTTCACATAGTCTGTCAGCCGTCACCTCACAGTTAACAGACTCATTTTTAGCTACCTTCTTCCTGGAATAGGGCCCAGATCTCAGTCCAACAGAGTACATTTAAGATGTGACAGAACAGAGCTGCCAAGTAATCTGAAGGTTGATGCAGATCTCCCGTTACACTACACTCATCAAATGTATCACATTTCTCTTCATAAAGTGATATTTCCCCAGGCTGCTTGTACTGCCATTTGAAATTGAGCAGATATAAGAACATAAACAAATATACTTCATGTGACTTCTCAACTCTAGCTCCTCTCGCGAGATTTGACAACACTGACATGAGCAGAGGTCGTCAGGGAGGTCTGGCGGCTGACTTGACCTAAAGCTTGATTAGTGCACATTTCTAACCGTGAGCCTTCAGAGAAAATACTTCCTCCACATACTCGGATCACACCGGGCTTTAGTTTTATGACAGACTTCAATCAAATCAGAACAAAACTGTCAGTTATGTACGGCGCAATGACATGGTGACTAGTAATTTCCATTTACATGCATAATCATCATCTTTGTTACAGCATAAAACGCTATATTGTCTTCCACTGGTCGTTGTAGGTAATAGTTGTAATAACAACAACAACAACACGCTCACAATATAACACAGAGACCAGCTGTACGACGCTGTTCAACTTGCTGCTAGCTGTAAGTTAGCAAACTTCGCCTCAGTCATTCATTAGCGAGTTTCAGACCATGCAAAGACAGACAGGCTGTGTTTGACACAGACAGACAGAAACAACAGCACTACCTCAGTCTGTACCCGAACGTATTTCTCTGGGTTTGTTCGCACGGCTAGCTGACAGCTAAGGAAGGCAAATGTAGTGACTTCGTCAAGCTACTGAGAGGAATGGTCGCAATTTAAAGGAAAAAAAAACAGTCGGAACTTCCGGTGTTCCAGATTAACCGGTTTTCACGCTGTCTGAAGTTTGTTAACGGTACGACCTGTCACAACAAGCTCCACGTTTAAGTGTCAGATTCGCCACATTTTCGGACATTTTCGGTAAGATTATTATTATTGATAAAACTGAAATAAAAATAAGCGACTGTTCCCCGGACCATCAGAACCAAAGTTGCAGCAATGATCGGGGGAGGTTTCCCACACCTTCAGCTTCGCCGTACGTGTTAACACCTCCTCCCAGCCACTGACGGACCATCCAAGGCAGCGAGTGCAGCTGTTGCTGCTCCCGGGAAGCTTAGTTGTGTTAACCGCTATTATACCTGGATTACTATTCCGCTCATAAGCTTAAAACGTACAGTGACACACTGAATATTTTACAAGCCGTTTTCAACAGCGGGTTAATTAATTTTTTTGCCTTATTTCTTATATCCGTTTTTTGTGGCAGCAACAGACAGGGCTGCCGGGTAGAAGCAGCATGCTAACTGGCCACACTTTCAGCTCCTCCCCTGTGATCTGATTTTGGCAGTGCAGGGGGAAACACTCTTAATCACATAACTCTTGTGTTATCATATGACATTTCACCTCTCATCTAAGAAGCTTCTTCAGCTCTAAAAACCAAATGATGGAGTGTCCCAGGCATTTAAACCCTAGTGGGAGTTGACCCACAATGTGCAACACATGAGCCAACATGTAAAAGAAGTCTTGGGCTATTATCAGCAGAGGTTTCAGGGGAATCATTTGAGACCTTGCCTCACCTTATCATGTGACCTAGATATCACCTGATGCAAGATTTGAGTGGGGGGTGAAGCATCTGGAAAGGGATCTCAAGACTGCAATTGTAGGTGGCAGACAGTTGGTGTTTTAAACCACATCCAAAGTTCAAAGATGGTTGTTCACAGTGAACATAAATGGCGTCTTTCACTCCTCTTTCAAACTGTCTGTCTTCTTGGTCCAAAATGTGTGGCATCCTCGAAAGAGTGACCTTTATCCTTTAGATGCAGATGTACAGCTGAGTGATGTCCTGTCAACGTGGCTCTTCTATGTTGTGCCAGTGCCTGTTTAGTTTCTCCAGTGAGGAGGTCTGAGCACTGTGTGTGTGTGTGTGTGTGTGTGTGTGTGTGTGTGTGTATACATATGTATACGTATATACACACACACGTATATACACACACATACATATATACATATACATATATATATGTATACACAACAACACATATGTATATACATATATGTGTATCTATACATATATATATGTATATGTATATATATATATATATATATATATATATATACATATACATATTTTCCCCGTCCCTCTTCCCCGCTGTTTTTCTTTCCCTCTTTCTTTCTCCCCTTTCCTTCCCCCAGTCAAGTCTGTCCCGTATTCAGCAAGTGAAAATAAAATAAACAATAAAGGTGAATCAAATAGACCATTACGGCAAGGCTGGGATGGTCAATTTAGTAAAAAGTAAATCCGTTGGGCATCTTTCTTCGCCTTTAGACAATAATTCTGATGGCAAAAGAACCAAACGGGACAGGTAAAAAAAAAAAAAAAAAAAAAGTTAAGGGGGTACTGGTAATACAGAATGGACTTCAATGTAGTTCATGGTCTTCTTATGAAAGGGGAGAGACTTGTGATACCACCTCAAATGAGAGCAGAGTTTTTGTCACGTTTGCATGAAGGCCACCAGGGCGTTTCAAAATGCGGGGCCAGAGCAAAAGAGTCGGTGTGGTGGCCGGGCATCTCTACCCAAATAGGTCAGATGGTAGACAGGAGTGAGGGAACAAGCAGCCAAGGCATAGAGGACACAGGCAAAGAAACATCTTCAAAAAGGGTTTTCTTTATTTTAACCCTCAAAGAAAGTTCAAAAATGACAAAATTCAAAAACACTTTTAGCAGGCCCATAAAAGAGGTCAACTAAATATAACTCTACAAAAAGTAATTTCCAGAAACTTAAACAAACAAAGTGAGACACAACTTAACTCACAAACTGACCTAATTACAAAGACACATGAGGGTAGCTTTTATAATGATTTGGCCAAACCATTTACACACAATAGGGGGAACACAAAAACACACACTAATATTAACTAAGCACAGAATAACCCAACTAAACCTAAAACACCCCATGCTCCTGGTAAGCCCATGGTTGGTCCTGCTGAGCAGGCATTTTGTTCCCAGAGTCCTCAGCCACGCCTTTTGCCCAGACAGGAAACAGCCACTGCCCAAACCCAGGTAACTCAAAGAGAGAGAAACATAATTAATATAACAAAACATTTTAGAAAAACCACACAATGTTACTATGTGCGTGCCGCATAGTACCAGTGTTAGGTTTAACCAAATGATTAATGAATTATATTAATGAAGAAAACTGCAAAACAAACTAATAAAGTGAAAAAATTGACTGATTTACCCATGTGTGGCTGATGCCATCACAACAGGTGTGAAACATGTCAAAAGCATAGGTTACAGTGCCGTGAACCAATGCTGGCAACTCCTGTTCCTGACCGCCCATGGCAAAAAGTCGGCATGGATCTGTTCGAGTGGTTAAAGAAGTATTTCCTGCTGATTACTGATTTTTTTCTCAAGGTACATTGAGATAGCTGAACTGAGACACACAACAGCAGAGGTCACTATTAATGCTTTAAAAGAGGCCTTTGCAAGACATGGAGTTGCAGAGACTGTGGTATTGGATAACGGGCCGCAAATTTTCATCAGAACTTTTCAAGCATTTTGTCAAAGAGTACCAGTTCATACATGAAACGAGCAGCCCTAGGTACCCCCAAGCCAATGGGGAGGCAGAACACGCTGTTCGTACCATTAAAGACTTGTGGAAAAAGGACTGTGACTACAACAGAGCACTGCTAGTGTACATGGCCATCCCACTGGAACATGGGCTCTCGCCGGCGCAGTTGCTTATGGGGCGACACCTGCGTACCTCACTGCCACAAGCTGCGGCAAAGCTGGTGCCAAAGTGGCCCGACTTACAGGCTTTTCGCAAGAAGGATGAGGAGGGGAGGCGTGAGCAGGCAAAACACTACAACCGCAGACAGAGTCAGACCGCTTCCGGAGCTATCGTCAGGACAGAAAGTGTGGATTACCACTGAAGGAACTACTGGAGCAGTAGTTGGACCTACCAATGCTCCCAGATCTTATGTGGTAGAGACAGACAGGGGTTTTCTGAGGAGAAATAGGAGCCACCTCAGACCAACAGGGACTATAACCAGATCTGGTCAAGCGGTGAGACCTCCTGTAAGATTGGATGTGTAATTCTCTGAAGTTATCCATTCATGCCCTATTCAAAGCTTCCGGGAAACGAAGTAAAGTTGGTGAATCTCCAAAAGTTGAATCTGTTCATCTGGACGTAGCGTTTTGTGGGAGAAACGTTTCGTCACTCATCCAAGTGACTTCTTCAGTCTCAGTTGGTGTCTAAAGTTGGTGAACTTCACCCGAATGTGCTGAGTCCAGTGTCTTCATTATACAGATGCATGATCTAAATTATAATATTTCTGACTGTCTGAGGCAAAATTTCCCCGATTCAAATCGAATCGAATCGTGGATGGAATCGATTCGGGACCTTGTGAATCGGAATCGAATCGATTCTAGAAATCAGTGACGATACCCAGCCCTACGTATAACATTCTGATAAGGTGCCAAAGGAGTACACACCAGGGCTGCATGCAGAACCTGGTCTACCAAACCCTGCTTCGGCCAGGGGCATTGTTGGAGGCAGAGTGGTTGGAGGTTAGGTGTCTGCATGGGGACATTCATAAATATCCTATTGTGCCACTCCAAATTAAATACAAGGACAAAATGCATAAAGCAAAGGCTGCGGTTAGTTCGTGCCTGATGCATCCCTTAATTCTCAGAACAGATTGGCCGGGGTTTAATAACCTGTTGTGGTAGTGTGTGGGGATGCATTCACAGCCTGTAGCAGCATGAAACTTCTGCACTGCCCTCAGGAGTGGATGCTGACCCTACACTGACCTACCTGCATTTCATATCGATCAAAGATGGAATGTATCAAGTCAGTCACGATGCTCACAAAGTTGTTGGTGCCAAAAAGCAATCAAGAAATTATTTTCCAGGTGGCTCTTTATAACCCCATGGTGGGACATATGGGGTACAACAAAACACTGGAGTGAATAATGGCCCGATTTAATTGGTCGGGCATCTGGAGGGGATGTGTGCCAATGGTGTGCATCCAGCCTGGAGTGTCAACTGGTAAACCAGCCAGTCATTTCAAAAGCACCGTTGGGCCTGTTACCATTAGAGATCCCATTTGAACTCATTAGCAATGACCTGATCGGGCCATTTTCACCAGCAGAGGGGCTAGACTCAGGCAATTTTAACCAGAAGACAAAGTACTTCTATTACTCTCTTCTTCCAGCTCAAAGCTAGACAAGTGACAAGGACCCTTTGTGGTCACACAGCAAATGGGTGACATGTACTTTGAAGTGGTACGGTCAGACAGGAGAGGAGCCACACAGCTATATCACCTTAACCTCCTTAAAGCATGACGAGAGGCTGAAACCACTTCCCTGGTGAGCGTGGTTAAGGAGAGAGATGAGTTGGGGCCAGAGGAGCCAAATTCCACCACTCCCGCCTCCCTCCATTGTGATGATCATCTCACACAGGTCCAGAGAGCACATTGCAACAGCTCTTTGCACATGTGTTTTTCCCCCTCCCCAGCCATATAAATCTCACAGGAGTACCATTTTGAAATATATGCTGTAGTGACAGGGTGTTCACGGCCCTATGGATTGCCTGAACATAAGAGACAAATTGTTCAGAAGGAATTGGCTGATATGTTAAAAATGGGAGTAAGAGAAAAGCCACACAGTGCCAGGAGTACCCCCATAGTTCTTGTGGTGAAGAAAGATGGGCTTATACGGTTCTGTGTTGACTAATTTGGTATGTGGAGGGTGAAGGCTACAGTGGTCCCAGTGGTATTTGGAGCAATTGGTGTAGTGACCCCCAAGCTGGGTGATTGGCTCCAGCACATCCCAGGAACAACATCCGAGATCCGTTTAAATGAGCCTAGAACCAGCAAAGATACTGTGCAGGACCTTCAAGCTCCCAGGCCTCTGGTAGAGGACCTGAGCTTGAAGGAGGGAGACCACCCACAGGGCGAGTGGGGAATTGTTACACACACGCCACACATATACACTACCAATCAAAAGTTTGGACACACCTTCTCATTTAATAGTTTTTCTTTATTTTCACGACTACTTACATTGTACAGGGTGGACCATTTATATGGATACACCGTAATAACATGGGAATGGTTGGTGATATTAAAGTCCTGTTTGTGGCACATTAGTATATGTGAGGGGGCAAACTCCTCAAGATGGGTGGTGACCATGGTGGCCATTTAGAAGTCGGCCATCTTGGATACAACTTTTGTTTTTTCAATAGAAAGAGGGCCATGTGACACATCAAACTTATTGGTAATGTCACAAGAAAAACAATGGTGTGCTTGGTTTCAACGTAACTTTATTCTTTCATGAGTTATTTTCAAGTTTCTCCTTGTTCACAGCCATTGACATGTCGAAGAGGTTAACACGTGAGGAGCGGATCGAAATTGTGTTGATATCTGGTGAACGCAGTAACCGGGTCATTGCAGCAGATTTCAATGCAAGACACCCTACGAGACCACCCATCTCCCATGCTACAGTTAGCAAACTGCTTGCTAAGTTTCGTGAAACTGGTTCAGTGTTGGATTTGCCAAAATGTGGACACAAGAAAACTGTCACTAATGAAGAAACATCAGTGGCTGTCCTAGCTTCATTCAGCAAGAGCCCACAGCGTAGCACTCGCCGCATGTCACTGGAGAGTGGCATTAGTCGAACATCCCTTCGGCGATATTAGCTACTCACATATGGCACCCTTACAAACTCCAGCTACTGCAGCATCTCAACGAAGATGACCCAGAATTTGCAGAATGGGCAAAACAAAAACTGGAACAGGTCCCTCAGTTCACACAGAAGATTTTGTTCAGTGATGAGGCAAACTTTTATGTGAATGGTGAAGTTGGTGTGGTATATGGGGTACAACGATAGTGGGTCCATTCTTCATCAATGGAAACCTCAAGGCCACTGGATATTTGAAATTGCTACATGATGATGTGTTTCCCTCTTTATGCACTGAAGCTGGCTCGTTCCCTGAGTTTTTCCAGCAAGATGGTGCACCACCACATTATGGGTGCCAGGTCCGAGCATTCCTAGATGAACAGTTTCCTGGAAAGTGGATTGGTCATCGTGGGCCAGTTGAATGGCCCCTCAAGGTCTCCCGATCTGACCCCTTAGACTTTTTATCTTTGGGGTCATCTGAAGGCAATTGTCTATGGTGTGAAGATACGAGATGTGCAGCACCTGAAACTACAGATACTGGATGCCTGTGCTGGCATTTCTCCTGCGGTGTTGCTATCAGTGTGTGAAGAGTGGGAGAAGAGGGTTGCATTGACAATCCAACACATTGAACACATTTTATAAGTGGTCAGAAACTTGTAAATAACTCATGAAAGAATAAAGTTACGTTGAAACCAAGCACACCATTGTTTTTCTTGTGACATTACCAATAAGTTTGATGTGTCACATGGCCCTCTTCCTATTGAAAAAACAAAAGTTGTATCCAAGATGGCCGACTTCTAAATGGCCACCATGGTCACCACCCATCTTGAGGAGCTTGCCCCCTCACATATACTAATGCGCCACAAACAGGACTTTAATATCACCAACCATTCCCATGTTATTACGGTGTATCCATATAAATGGCCCACCCTGTAGATTCTCACTGAAGGCATCAAAACTATGAATGAACTGTGGAACTATGCAGTAAACATAAAAGTGTGAAATAACTCAAATCATGTTTTATATTTCAGATTCTTTGTAACAGCCCCCCTTTGGTTTGATTGCTGCTTTGCTCACTCTTGGCATTCTCTCCATGAGCTTCATGAGGTCGTCTCCTGAAATGGTTTTCCAATAATCTTGATGGAGTTCCCAGAGATGCTGAGCACTTGGTTCTTCTTCGTGTGTGAGTATTTAGTTCTCAAGTTTTGGTTTCCTTACTCCCTCTATTCTGTGTCCAGTCAGTGTCTGTGTCTGCCCTGGTCCCACGTCTCTGTTCCCTCTGTTGCAGTGCCTGCTTGTGAGTCTGTCTGTAAGTTCAGTGTGTGTTTCCTGTTTTACTTTGAAAATCCATGTCTCATGTTAATGTGTCTGGTTTTGCTTCCTTTGTCTCGTCAGCCCTGATTTGTCCCAGCTGTGTTTCCCTCCTGTCTCTCATTCCCTGATTGCTCCCTCTGTGTATATAAGCCCTGTGTTTTCATCTGTCTGTGTCGCCATCTACCCTCATCTTGCTGTGTGTTCTGTCTGCGTAAGTTTATTTGGAAGTTTGTTACTTTTTGAGTTCAGCATTAAAGCTGTTTTTTGAGTTCACGTTTTGTCCCCGGAGTCTGCACTTTGGGTCCTCCATTTCACCACTCCTGCCTGCACACAGCCTCCACATGACACCATGACTGACAGGGGCTGTAGAAAAATTGTAGAGCTGTCAAATAGTTGTTGGTTTTTTAAAATTTATTTATTTTACAGAAAGTATTAACATGTCACCATCAATGTTTGCTTCACAAAGTAATTATAAACGTGTTTGTTTCATGGCATTTGTGTCCTTTTGTTTTTGGCAACAAAGACTGGTTTGGTTTCATTCAGGTGCACGTGCTCCAAGGTGATGCTGAGAGCTGATGTTTCAAAAAAGAAAGAGAGACAGGTGGAAATTAAACTTATAGCAAAGTTCACATGAGAGAAACTGCTTGACTTTCTTAGTATTAGTTAGTTTGTTTTCTGTTAGAACTGAAGTAATGTGTTTCTGTTATTTTAGCCAACATGCACCTGCCTGCACCAATTACAAATGTGAAATGTAATACATATATGTTAAATCAGTTATGTGCCGACCTGCTTCCATGCTATACTGATCTAATCTCTGGCTCAGTCGGCTGTCCCGCTCCCATCCCCTCATACCCACACTCCTGACACAGAACCAGCTCCACTGATTCTTAAGAAGTAAAATATTTTGCCAAAAATGTGTCTAATTGCAGGAGGTTCCTTGGGAAATTGTCATGGTCCTGCAGTCCTCTCTGGTGTCCTGTCACTGCTTGTTAGTGTGTGCGTGTGCGTGTGTGTGTGTGTCTCTCTCTTTTCTCTGCACTCCTCCCTGCCTGGACAGTACTTCTCTCGGGTTCCTATGTACCTGCTGATAATCAACTCACCTGCTGCGCATCATCTTCATCTGATTGGTCACCACTTAAGGTGGTGGCTGAGTCGGATTCCTGCTGTTCACCTTGGACCCTTGTTGAGTGATGAGTGTGTTTGTGAGGCGCGTCAGCATGGAGTTTGATCTGGGACGTGTGAGTGACTGGCTCTGTGAACAGAAGAGTTTGGTTCCCTTTCCCTGGATCCCCCGGCGCCCCCTTCCTTTCACTACTGTATATGCAGAATCGGGGTTCTGTAAATAAATGCATGTCGAGTTTGAGTACTGCCGTTTGCCTTGACAGATTTTTTTTTTTTCATGTATTTTGTAATAATTCATTATCAGTATAAGTCACACAAACAGAGCCTTTTTGGAGAAGTGTCTATTATATTTTGCACACTGCCTATGACAGATTGTTTTAGTTGGCTATACTTTGTTTGAAAAATTAAGTAATATTTAGCAATACTTAATGTTATAAATAAAAATGTTTAAGCCATAAAAATACTTTTTTTTAATAGATGACATTTCCAAAAAGTTAACATATTTTTTTTGTATTTGTTTTTACATTAATTGGTACCAATCTAATAATGTTATCATTTATACTATACAATTTTATTTATATAGCACATTTAAAGAACCACAGGTATGCCAAAGTGCTTCACAGAATGAGTTAAGAGCAATAATAAATACAAATATAAAGCACAAAATACAAATAAAATATACTAACAGGCGGGTGACATAACTGAATAACCAATAATACACCAGGCATAGGAGGCACAACTCGAAAGGCTGAAGGTTAATACATTATAAACATTAACAAAGTGATAAAGATAAGTTCCAGTAAAAATGTGGGCTCTAGGAGGTTCAATTCAATTCAATTCAATTTTATTTATATAGCGCCAAATCACAACAAAAGTCGCCTCAAGGCGCTTTATATTGTACAGTAGATAGCACAATAAAGCATTTATATTATCATACACCCTTGCAAAAATATCTATGTACCTAAGTAGAATATTGATCCACTTATACTTTTAGGGCTGTCATGCTTTACGGTATCCACGTGTTTTTTTCACGGGGCCCCAAATTCCTGGTGGCGCCCCTACCCCTCAATGGTGGCACCGAGCAAGGAGAAGTTACGCAAGTTACACAGGGAAAGATGAACTGTGTCATCTCAGTCACAGGTACACTGAAATACGTCTAATATGCAGATTAGTTTTTACTGTAGGTTTTGCAGCGTCATATGAGCACGTGCATCTCAGCTCGTGAGTCTCATGCCAGCATATGGCACCGTTGATCTGTTTCGTCGCGGACGTCCTGCTACAACAGCGAAGTTGTGGTTAAAAAACAAAACGTCAACAAACCTATGTGCAAATCCTTCCTCGCGTGCGTGCGTGCGTGTGCACGCGCGCGGAGGGGGGGGCTCCAGCCAGTCAGACGCCAGCGACTGGAGCTGGAGGAGCGCGAGGTTGTATTCGCGTGCAGTGAAGCAGGGGGACACTGAGGACCAGACCCGATGTGTGCGGTGACAACTGAGAGAATCCAGGCAGTGAACTAGTTCACAGTTTTTAACGCCGGGAGAGCAAATCACTGATCGAAGCGACTGCCTACAGCGCACCGAGTTTCCAACCTCAGCACGACACCGGAGCTTTCCTTAAGAAGGGCCCAGAAGTTCGCCGAGGGATGGATCGATACCGGGGGTATCACTGCTGCTGACACTCCTTCAGGGAAGTTTGAGGTGTTTGGAAACTACCGTGTGACTCTGTGTCCGTGTACCATGCTGACACTTACGCAGAGTATGTAAAGTTATTCTTAAAATCCTGCAACTCTACTGAGAGTCTGCTCCCCCGGCTGCTTTGCAAAGTGTAAATAAGTGGTTTTATAGAGCAGGAGTAGCGTGTGTGACTGCATATGGAAGTGTGATAGTGCTCCTGAAGAGCTGCTACTTTGTTCATGTGCTGTTCTCATTTTTATGTCCAGCAGTTGCACTCCAGCGTATCTGTGCTCAGTGTGTGTATCAGTGTGGGTTATTCACGGTGCTGCTATGCAGACTGACTGGAGCCACGCTCAGACAGTTCCACTGTAACCCCAATTCTGAGGCGAAGGCCTGGACTGCATTCACAGAAAGAAACCTTTACAGCAGAGGATAAGTGCTCTGCACTTCTCCATCCAGAGGGACAACTTGTACTGAGCAGCAGATGTTACACAGCTTTATGTACTAACGTGGATTATTCAGGAGACTGCTATGAAGACAGAGTGGAGCCACAGAAAACCTGCTTGTAAAACTGAAGTAATGCACACGATTGTGCAGTTGTCCGTGCAATGAAATCGCATGTGTTGCACAGTTATAAGCTAATGGTGTATTCCTGAATGAAACACTGGGACCAAAAGTCTTTTTTGTGCAGTAGTGAAACACATTCTTCCAGGAGGTGAAGGTTCAGCTGATGCTCGCTCCTACACAGTGAATGAACTGAAATGATTTACTGGACAATTTTTAAGATTTTGTAGTTAATGTACATTTCCAAATATCACCGTTTTTTGTGTTCAAATTCGATTTTACGTTATCTGTTTGTTACCCTAACTATTGCAAAATGAAGAATCCCCTTCCTCTGAGTAATATGTGGAACAGACCTGATAACAAAGACCCAGAGCAGGTCTCTGTGCCTAGCACTAACAAGAAGTTCAAGAGGAAGTCCCGCGAACCTAAAAGGTTTTTCAATGGCCCCGAGCCCGACAGGAAAACCTACACAGTTGATGTGACTGATGCAGACTGGGTAGATGACGCCCATATGGAGTCGCATAATATCCACAAGCTGGCTCCACTCAAGAGACACCTGATGATGTCACAAGAGCCGATGGCCAGTACCACAGGGATTCTGTCAGGATTAAAGGAAGACATGGCTGCAGCTCAGAGTGGTGGTGCCATAGATATGAGAATTGGCAATAATGTGCCTATTGTTGCTTCCAAAGTTTCCCAGGTGCCCACCTCTTCATTCTCTAACCCAGAGATCTCCCACTGGCCCACCTCCATCTCCCAGCCTCTGTCCAGCAGACTAAAACTGGGCCTTCAATCAATATTCCCTCCTTCAACATCAACCTGCAACCCAGCCAGTCACCAGGTGTTTTCCTTAGAGGCGTCCCCAGGCCAGTCTGCCCCCAGAGTCTCACAGTCCACCGAGTGTCACGAACATATGGATCCACAGGTCCCTTCGCATAAGGTGAATATGTACTTTCACATATAATCGTGTATAAAAGAATGTACAGCCTCTTTAAGTTCAAAGGTTTTAAGTACCAGTACATAATAAACAGTCCTCTGGTCTTTAGCTGGTTTAAAACTATTTAAATACAGCCACGGATAAACCAACAGGGGTATTATTCATCCGACCACAAAATAAACCAAAGTACAGAAACAATGTGTGAACCTCCAACTAGAACTTTACCCAAGGACATTTGGCATGTAGGCTGGACTGAATCACCAGTGTTGATCAGTAGATGACCTGCTCTACCTCCTGAGCTACAGCCAGCCCAACCCAGACCTCAGCTGAATTGAACTGCTGTGGTGGGACCTTAGGAGAGCTGTGCATAATGTTTGCAACCCTCAATGCACTGAAGCAACCTGGTAAAGAAGAGTAGAGGTGTAGATATATATCTATATATTTATGCTTCTGTATGTTGGCTCACTGTGTCACTGTGGACATATTAAAAATTACCTCATTAATTGTTCAATCAACTGAAAATTATTCATAAGAAATGTGGCCAATCAAGTCATTGACTGACTTCCCCACAGAGAGAATTCAGAGTTGCTTTAATTTGTTTTGAACATCATGTTATTAGAGTTCAATTGTCAGACTTAAAAGCCATTTATGATTTCACCAAAATTCTCACCTTTTCTAGATTAAGAGGTCTCCTGGAATAATTTAATATATATTTCATTGACTGATAAGTAATCAAATAAAAGGAAAAAACATCTGCTCGTCAGTGTTTAATATAGTCCACAATCCAAAGGTTGTTACCAGAGTAAGTACCCATGACCCGTGTTTCACCAGGAGTCTCTGAGGAAGCGGATTGGGTTGAGTCCTGATGGATCTGGGCATCTTCCAGAAGTCAAAGCCATCCAGCAGACCAGGAGGCTGCTGGCAAACGCCAGGGAGAGGACCCGTGTCCATACCATCAGTGCTGCATTCGAGGCTCTGAGGAAACAGGTCAGACTCACTTTATAATGTCCCTCTATGTACAAATATATGTTTTATGATGGCTGGTTGACAGCCAGGTTCATCTTCTGAGAGACACACATCATCTCCCTAAAAAGAAACAGTCGCGTTCTCCTTCAACAGTCTCTAATTAGATTGTGGTTGAAATGTATTTCAGCTTGTTTTTTAATTACCTTTCGCAAAATGAAGAATATTCTTAGTAATACCTGGGATGGACGTGTTAACAAAGAGTCGGTACAAATCTCTGTGCATGTCACTGAGCTGTTAGAGGAAGGTCCATGAACTCTAAAGGTGTCTCACCGACTCCTACGCTGAGAGGATGAAAACCTGGGTAGATGAGTGACTATCTCTCCACCATCCTAAAGTTTTCCTCAGCCTTTGTTTGCACTTTGTCAAAGAGAAAAAGGTTTGAAACTATTGGGACTGCACTTTACTTAAGTTTTCAGAGAGAATTAACGGATAAATCATGCAAAAGGTGTTAAATAGTATCAGCTCTGTGATTTACAGCATTTATAAAGCTGTACACCTAACCCTTCCCTTTGATTAAAATCTACATTTATCCACAAATCGTACTACACTACCAGTCGAAGGTTTGGACACACCTCTCTTTAATAGTTTTGGTTTATCTGTTTACATTGTAGATTCTCACTGAAGGCATCAAAACTGTGAATGAACACATGTGGAATTATGTAGTAAACAATAAAGCTGTGAAATAACTCAAAACATGTTTAGATTTCAGATTCTTCGTAACAGCCCCCCGTGCTCACTCTTTCATTCTCTCCATGAGCTTCATGAGGTCGTCACCTGGAATGCTTTCCAACAGTCTCGATGGAGTTATCAGAGATGCTGAGTCCATTTCATCATAGCACTCAATGGACTGTTGTTTCTCTTTACTGAGCTGATTGGTTCTTACCATAATATGAATTCTAACAGTTGTCAAACAGGCTGTCAGCTGTGCACCAACCTGACTGCTGCACAACATAACTGATACTCCCAACTCCACAGGTGAACCCAGACAGGCACACCTGTGAGGTGAAACCATGTCAGGTGGCTGTATCATGAAGCTCACTGTGGACAAAGCGAAGGGCGGCTCAAATATAAGACATATTTAGACTTACTTATGATTTTTTCTGTAGTTACATGATTCCATATATCCTGCTTCATATATTTGATATCTTCAGTTTGTAAAGTTTATCAGTGTATATCTCTGAATCTGTTTCACAATATATTCCAACATGTGACAGCAGTTGTTATCTGTGTAAAGGGGTAAACACCGTATCTACTCTATATTCTCGTCCTTATCACTGTCCCTCTGGAGGCTCCACTCTCTGCTGCTGAAGAACCTGACCCACACATTGTGGAAGCATTGTGAGGTCATATATGGAGATTTCACATATGGTACCTTTATGAGATCTACTGGAGATCACTTTTACGGTCTAGCTAATCAAACTGATATTACTCACTTCCATTAATGCAGTCATGGTGAAAAGGTTTGCAAGTTTGAAATGACGGTTTCCTTCAACTTCAAAGACTTAATGAAAATGTAGTTTTGTCTTTGGTACCACCTGATGAGCTAATAAGTGATGTACTAACAATAGTAATAAAGTGTAAGTCCATATGTTTCTCTTTGAAAACAGCACGACACTTTAGATAAATGAGAAGAGGCTAAAGGAGAATCTTCTCTTTTCCTTCCTCCAACCATGGACCGTGCTCTAGGTGCCGTGTTACTCGTACGGGCAGAAGCTCTCCAAGCTGGCGATACTACGTATAGCCTGCAATTACATCCTGTCTCTGGCTCAGCTCGCTGAGCTGGACTACAGTTCAGATCACAGCAGTGTGAGCTTCTCTCAGTGTGTTGAACAGTGCACACGGACCCTGCAGGCTGAGGGAAGGAGCAAGAAGAGGAAGGTGAGCTGGAACTCCTTTTCCATAAACATGCATTTACGGTTAACATGAAAGAGGCTTTTATCACACACGTTCTTGAATGATTGGGCCCCATCATATGTTAAAGATACCATAGTACCACATTATCCCAGTACAGCACATTGCAGGCTTAACTCTGCTTCCTGCAGTTTCTAAAAGTATGTGAACGTTTTGGAACAACTGTCATAAACCCACATTTTATTCACAGTACAATATAGAACGTGAGAAAATGTGCCAGTTTAAGAAAAGTGTTTGATGGCAGCAACGTTTCTCAGAGAACGTTTGGAGAGGCCCACGTTGTTGGAGATTGTTTGATTGCTGATATGCGACATGTGCAGGACGGTCACTGGAATGCTGTTTTCTCTCAGCTTACTGTAGAGAAGCATTAAGAAAGATAAACGAGACTAAAAATCAAACCCATGTAGAACAGTTTGATGCTGTGCTGTTGTTGTTTTAGCCTCCATGGGAGCACACGTTGGTCTCAAACCTGTATCTACCTTTCAGCTTTGATGGTGCTTTTCCATCAAAGTGCACTGTCATAGATGCAGACTTTTAAACGAGGGCTGGATGCTCCGTCTCCTCGTTCTGGCTGCAGAACATTTTTAATGAGGTTTGGTCTAAAGATGACAGCAGCCTTTCTGGATCATGTTCACATGTCGCTCGTTTGCCTGAGAGAGCGTTTGCTCCGTGTTCACAGTGATGTCCATGACAGAACGATGTCTACACCTGAGGATCATCCAGTACTCACTCTCAGCCTTATGTAACTTACCTGTTTCCAATCAATCTGGTTAGCTGCTAAATGTTCCTCCAGCTGTTTCTTTGTAGCACCACTTACTTTGTTCCTGCCATTGCAGCTTTTGGACTGGTTCTTAGCATCTTTCTACTCTGCCTGAGCACTCAAGTGTATAATGTGCCTCAGTCACCTACTCAAGCTAGCACTTTTTTCCTAAGTGCTATCTAACACTTACCCACAGTTATACTCTGATAGATGCATCGCAGAGCCACTGGGGTTAGTATTCTGCCCCAGGATGTTTGGCGTGCAGACTGGAACAGCAACCTTCCAATTAGATGACACAGTCTACCTCCTGAGCTCCTGCCGCTCCTTCTAAAACATGCTGCTTCCATCAAAGTGAGCTCATTTTTTAGGAAATAGTAAAATGTCTCAATTTAAACAGTTTATTTGACAGTTTTCTGTAAAATATGGGGTCATGAGATTTGCAAATCATCGCATTCTGTTTTTATATATGTTTTAGACAGCATCCCAACATTTAGAGAAGGTTGGCAGGACTGTAGCTGTCAGGCTGCTGTGGACAGAGCTACCAGTGTGGACTCAGGAGACGACACCCACTCTGCTGACTGACTAATGACTTTCCTTTTTGATAAAGCTGATAATTAGCAGCATAACTAATCATTCATTAGTTATGCTGCTATAGGCTGAGGCTGCAGAGGCTCTTCCAACGATGCACTGAACATTTCTCTTTTTACTCCTCAGGTGTTTTTACATCAGGGCTGCATGCCCCTCAGGTCTGTCTCCCATACTTTGTGTTTTGTATTCTCCATGGGGTCCAATATTTTTTACATTTCTTTATTCAATTCTTCTTTCTTTGTGTTTTTTATACTTAAGTTGCTTTTGTTTGGTCTGTGGTGGTCTGTGAGCAGACACAGTCTCTAAGAGGAATGGATTTTGGGGGATTTAATGAAAGTATTGCATGAACTGTTTAGGGCTGCCAGACAGAACCAGCTACAGATATTTGTTTCAATACAAAACAACTCTGACAGTTTAAAAAATACACAGAAGCTTTTTAAGTGATATTTTTAAGACATGGTATATATGATGCTGAGGAACTAGTTTGTGCATTTATTACTTCCAGGCTGGACGACTGTAATTCATTATTATCAGGATGTCCTAAAAAGTCCCTGAAAAGCCTTCAGCTGATCCAAAATGCTGCAGCAAGAGTACTGACAGGGACTAGAAAGAGAGAGCAGATTTCTCCTGTTTTGGCTTCCTTCATTGGCTTCCTGTTAAATCCAGAATTGAATTCAAAATCCTGCTCCTCACATACAAGGTCTTAAATAATCAGGCCCCATCTTATCTTAATGACCTTGTAGTACCATATCACCCCATTAGAGCACTTCGCTCTCGCTCTGCAGGCCTACTTGTTGTTCCTAGAGTATTTAAAAGTAGAATGGGAGGCAGAGCCTTCAGTTTTCAGGCCCCTCTTCTGTGGAACCAGCTTCCAGTTTGGATTCAGGAGACAGACACTATCTCTACTTTCAAGATTAGGCTTCAAACTTTCCTTTTTGCTAAAGCATATAGTTAGGGCTGGACCAGGTGACCCTGAATCCTCCCTTAGTTATGCTGCAATAGACGTAGGCTGCCGGGGATTCCCAGAATGGGAACACACTCAGTGGATTTTCAGATCATACACTGAGTTCCTCACCGTGTGTTTATACACCACTCTTCATTTAATTATTAGTTATTGTTAATCTCTGTCTCTCTTCCACAGCATGTCTTTATCCTGTCTTCCTTCTTTCACCCCAACCGGTCGCAGCAGATGGCCCCGCCCCTCCCTGAGCCTGGTTCTGCCGGAGGTTTCTTCCTGTTAAAAGGGAGTTTTTCCTTCCCGCTGTCGCCAAAGTGCTTGCTCATAGGGGGTCATATGATTGTTGGGGTTTCCTTTGTATTAGTGTAGGGTCTACCTTACAGTATAAAGTGCCTTGAGGTGACTGTTGATGTGATTTGGCGCTGTGTAAATAAAATTGAATTGAATTTCTCAAATTGAAGCTGAAAGTCTGCACTTCCATCACATCTACATTGTTTGATCCAAGTTTCAGTGTGTTGGTGTACAGGGGACTTTAGTAGATGGTGTAAAACCTATTTTACTGTGTATTCCTCCACCTACCTCCAGCCGCTCGTGCCAGTTGACTCCATCAGCCTGTTTGTGCCAGAGGTTTCTTCCTGTTAAAAGGGAGGAAACCGCTGCTCGTAGGGGGTCATCTGGGTTTGTGCATTTTCTCTGTTTTCTGTGTGTTATTATTGGGTTCCAATATAAAGTGCCTCGAGGTAACTGTTGATGTGCTATATAAATAAAACCAAATTGGAAAAATGTATAAAGAAGTGAAGTAATCTTCATATAGACCTGTGATTGGAGGAGTACTACTCAATAGTCACCCAATGCTTGACCTGGTTGTGACATTAAGTGCTCGACATAATTAGCAAGAGAATAAAAAGTTTGAAACACAGAAATATTTAAGAAGTAACTAAAAACTACTTTGGCTGCTTCCTTTTCACAAGTGTTTGATTTGTCAGTGTTTTTACACCCTTTTTATGCCCTTCCTGAAACAAATCCAGAGGGCAGCTGTGTATTTATACAGTTAGGCCATAAGTATTTGGACTTGGTTATTTTGCTTCCTTAGACCAACACAACTAAGTTTAAATCAAACAATCAAAATGTGTACAAAGTTCAGAATTTCACCTTTAATTCAAGTCATTTAACAAAAGCATTGCACACTTTGCCTATTTTATATGCAGAGATATTGAACCTTTGAACATATCTGATGAAGTATCAAGCAGAAAGTAGGACAAAGATGGCGTCAAACTATTGAGCAACTGAAATCTACCCATCATGGGAAAATATCTGGCTTTCAAACGTTCTCCTTAATGCTCCAAAGCTCACAGAGCGGAGTTAAAGGAAGAGCTGGTGCTGAAATGTGCTGGATGTGTCAATTCAAAAACTCACTTTTTGAACCCTTTAAAATAAATATCAACTTTGTATTTTGTATGAAAGTATTGCACTTTTTATTTACATGTTGCGTAGCGTTACACATTTGAGTTGCAGGAGAAAGATTTTTGTTGAACCACAGAGACGGTGTACTCTTACTTCTGCACTTCACACTAATCTGGTCACGTTGCTCTTTTAGATGTAAACGAGTTTAGGGCTTTTCCCCTGCTGGCTAGCTTTTTGTGCTTTGTGTGTGTGTGCGTGTGTGTGTGTGTGTGTGTGTGTGCGTGCGTGTGCATGTGGACATGTGTGTCTGTCTACATGTGCGTGTTCTGTAAACCCCAGACACCAGATGTTTAGAGTGAAGGGGAAGTAAAGCTGGCGCCATAAAGGGCAGAGGGCAGTGAGAAGGCACGCGAACTGAAACCACACACACACACACACACACACACACACACACACACACACACACACACAGACTTGGCACATTCCCCAGCAGTCTCTCTAACACATTCCCGTACTCTGCCTCTCCGGGCCATCTGCTCCAACATACTTTGAAACAAGGAGGGGAAAAAACACAGTCATCATCAGCTTGTCAGACAGCAGCAGCTGGTGGAAAGACAGGGTAGGGGGTAGTGGTGTGTGTGTGTGTGTGTGTGTGTGTGTGTGTGTGTGTGTGTGTGCGCTTTTCTCAGAGCCTCTGAGTCTGTATACACGTTTAGCAGGAAAAAAACCTTTTTGTTTCATTGGCTCTAAGGTCACACATACTCAGGACAAAGAAGACTGAACAAAAAACAGGTTTTAACTGCCGCTGTGCCATTTCATATCCTAAAATTATAAAATAAAAGCTTTGTTTGTATGCAACAAAGAGCCTGCAGGTTCTGTTCATGCTATACTTTTGTTAAAGCTCTTGAATTAAAGCTGAAACTCTTCAGTCGCATGCACACGTCACAGCTCAGCTCATGTCAACAACCATGTCAATACTAAATATAAGTTAAAGTTATAGTTAATCACGTAGTGGCAGCATCAGTGTGGAGGGCACAGCAGCTGTTTTGCTTCCATCCTGTAACTCTAACCAACACAACTAATACCAGGTTAGAGGCCGATATTATTCCGACATATCGGCTCATATTTTCTTCTTTTAAATGCAGGAAATATAAACAGATTTCTCTAATGTTTGTCAGGGGAATGTTGTGGTGCTGCAGAGTGGCTTTTGGTGGATAAACCTGGAGGGCGACAGCCATAACGTGGTTGAAGAGTTTCAACATTAGTTGACCCTGTTGTCTGTTCTTTACTGATAAACTGTCAGAAGACTCAGGATGGGGACGTGGAGCTCGACTCACAGGGGGATGCTGCTGACCTCTTCAAAAGCAACCTCTTCCAGTGTTGAAGCCTCTGTACCTGCAGCATGCTGTATCTGTGTTCACTGAAGAGGCCACTTTGTACTACTATGGGTGATACTGATTATATACACTACCATTAATCGTTTCTGGTGTGTTTAATTTTGCTGTATCGCTTTTGTTTCGGTTGCTGTGAGAATGTTTATAACAGCTTCATAAAATCAGTATTAATAATTCTAATTATAAGGTTGTTATTTACTTTCTAACAAATAGTTTTGAGCAGACAGAAGTAAAATTAACAATATTTTCTCATTATATCAGTGTTATAAATATAGATAAGGGCACTTCTGGTATTTAATAATGCGCTCAGTGTCAGCTTAGCAGTAAACGGACTGATGCAAAGATGATATGAATAAAGGACCATTAGACAATCGGCACCTTTAGCTGTCGAGTTAAGATTTGCTACTTAAACATTGTTGTTACCAGTAAAAGCTGTGAGCAACAGTGACACGGCCCTCACCTTGGTGACATTCCTGTGACCAGTAGGTGGCGATATAGAATACCCAGTAATTATGTGTCATGTTTCTGTGTGGAACCAACAATGAACGTTTCATGTAGACCACATGATGTTTGTTACCTAACGCTGATTTCCTGTTGTTACTTGGTGGCACTATGAGGGGGGGCCTAATATTTACCAGATTTTATAGTGGTTGCTATATGCATGTGACTTTTTGTTATAGCTGCATATCAGCCAACACAGTGGACGCCAGTCCTTCATCGCGTCCTCTGCATACTGTTGGCCACTCACGGGAAGGGTAGGTTTTTTTTACTAAAAACCAAGATGGCGGACAGAAAGTCATAAATGCTGAACATCCGTGGAATATCTCGTAAATCCTCCTAAAGCAGGAGATTCTTGCTGGGAGAAAAAATCTGTGTCAGTGGATCTGAAGATGCTGAAGGAGCTGACAATGCTGAGGACATACTGCCAGACATATTCTAATACTTTTCAAAGCAAAATTGTTGAATCTAGCTTCTATAATACACAACAAAACACAGTGATGATATGTTTGTGTATTTCAGGTGTGAAATCACCCATCACTGGGTGGTACTATTAATGTGACCTAATACTGATACATGGATGAACACTGTCCAGTCTGTCTCAGATTTGACAGACTTGATGAAAGTGTAAACATGAAGACATCAGAGATGTGAGAGCATGAAACCTATAATGGGGATAGATGTGTCAGGGTTCCTGGGTCGGTGACCCAGTGTTTTCAGTTTTGTCACGTTTAGGTTATGTTGCCACATCAATGTTCTCACGTCCTGCTTTTCCTGTGTCAGCTCGTCTCTTGTGTTATTAGCCAGATTATGTTCAGCTGTGTACTGACCGGTCTCTCATTATCATCCTCAACAGTCTGTGTATTTAAGTCCTCTGTTTCCACTCGTTCACTGTCGTGTCATTGATGTTATGTTGTCGTTTCCGCCTGCGTTCAGTTCAGCCAGCCATTCAGTCTTTCAGCCAGTCAGTCCTTTCGTTCCTGCCCTGTTCATCCACGCTTCATAATAAACCATCTTCAGTTCTTCACTATCCACGAGTCCTGCGTTTGGGTCACTTCCTCGCCTCCACACGACACAAATCCTGACAAGATGCATCAAAACATGTCAAAGTATTGGCTAATTAAAATATTAACGAAACGTCCAGGACTCCTGCAAGTTGCCATATTTAATCATATTTACAAAAAGATAACTAGGGACCTTTAAAGGCACCCTGGTCACTTTTCATGTAAACGTCACGACAGCGATCTCACCGGGTCAGACTTTGGAGGTCTGCAAGTGGGTTCAAGTATTTCTTAGGAAAAAAAACAAGTTATAACAAACCAGCAGTAAAGAAACCAAACCATAGGAAACCATTAAAACCATGAGGTATTTATGACAGTTAAGCAGGCAAGGAATATACATTATATAAGAGGTCACAAAGTAACTATGAGGCAGTGAAGTTGTCATTTCTAAATTGGATGCATCGGATCTCGAGCATCACCAGGCTGTGCAAATAAATGTGCATATTCCTGGTAAATTCCTGTATAACAGGAAAATAGTATTTTGTATTCATATTGCCACTGTTAAGTGTTTACGTGTTTGGGAAACCTCAAAACATATTACTGAATCGGTCACTGCTGTCTTTGGTCTGAATCCCACTTTGACAAATTAAGCTGGGATGTCCTCAAGGTCCCAACATCCCTCATCAACGTTCAAACAGTGCTATGCAGCAAATAAGTGCGGTACGAGTTCATGTTGGTATATGGCTGTAGCGCAGGTGGTAGAGCAGGTCAGCCATTGATTGGAAGGTTGTGGGTTCGATCCCTGGCTCCCCCTAGTCCAGCCATCCATTTTCGTCCGGGTCGCAGGGGCAGCAGCCCAAGCAGAGAAGTCCGGACCTCCCTCTCCCCAGCCACCCCCTCCAGCTTATCTGGGGAGACTCCCAGGCCAGCAGAGAGATATGATCTCTCCAGCGTGTCCTGGGTCTGCCCCGGGGCCTCCTCCCGGTGGGACATGCCCAGAACACCGCGCCCAGGAGGCATCCTTGTCAGATCCCCAACCACCTCAGCTGGTTTGGGCTCCCACTAATCTGCATGCCAAATATCCTTGGGCAAGATACTACCCCCCAGTTGCTCTCTGATGCGTCCATCGTGAATGTTAGCTAAACAGCACTGAAGTATAAAAGAACGTGCTGGTGTGATTGGGTGAATGTGGCGTGTTGTACAGACCGCTCTGAGTGCTCCGGGAGAGTAGAAAAGCTCAGTCCAAACAGAGCCATCAGTCCAGTTACCATATAAATACAGTATGTGACAGTATACGTAAACAATGATTCTCAGCTACTTTTCACTTTAATATCAGAAGAAGGTAATTTTTCATGTGGCGTTTGTTGCTACATGAAAAATAATAATAGAGTGCCAAGCTGATCACAGCAGATGGCCCCGCCCCTCCCTGAGCCTGGTTCTGCCGGAGGTTTCTTCCTGTTAAAAGGGAGTTTTTCCTTCCCACTGTCACCAAAGTGCTTGCTCATAGGGGGTCATATGATTGTTGGGCTTTTCTCTGTATGTAGTATTGTAGGGTCTACCTTACAATATAGAGGTGACTGTTGTTGGGATTTGTATAAATAATATTGGATTGGATTCTTGTCTTATCTTCTGTTCACAATCACATTTTGTCATGCATTGGTTTAAATCTAAATGAACGTTTCCTCATCACATGCTTCCTCATGTAGCTCACACAATAAATGCACGTTTGCATTCCTTTATTAATTGAAATGATTTTATTTTGGCAGGTTGGAAGAATGCCCGAGGATGTATGATGTTTTGAGACTACTGTTACCAGAATCACCTCTTCTCACTGCATGATCACACAGCCAGCCTCAGGCCACACTCTACTGTTGCACTGTGTTGAATGAAAAAAGCATGAAACAGTAGCATTTACTGTAAAAACAAACAGGCTCATGTAATTCAGATACAATTTAGATTTCCTGAGAAATAGCTGATAATGTGTTTTCCTGGTGGACAGAAGGTTCATCAGGACTAATTATTAATAATAGATAGTAGTGTTTACAAATATGTGAACAATGATCATTCTAACCTTGCTTAATTTACCCGACATGGCAGTTACCTAAATATTTAACCAATAATATGACAATGTTTACATAAATCTAGGTTTTTTTGCTACTCTGTTCTGTATATCATTTTAAGCAACATTACTAAACATCTTGATTTCTTGTATGAATTCAACATTAAATGTGAACGATGCTAAAACTAAGGTACAAATCCTAAGGTGAGAGAAAGTATGAATGAATGGCCATACAGATTTGGAATTAAAATAAATACATTCAATAAATAAATGATATATTCCAACCGCACCGAAGTGTTGTCACATTCATTTTTCTGTCCCATAATATATTCTGTCACAGCTCCTCCTCTTTGGTTTTTATCTGTAGTGTTGGCAGCCGGCGCTATCCTAAAGAACCACCTCAGTTTATATAGTGAACCTATAGTGATACAGCACTTAACAAAAGAAAGGTTTAAGAACAAAGTCAAGAATACACGGGCCCACTGTGTCCCACACAAACCTTATAAAACACGACACTAGCTTCTGATCTGAGTCAATCTTTTAGTTTTCATGGACTTGGTGATTTTTCACTGTCACTCTGTCAGAAACAGGTGTGCAACATAAATAGTTCTGAATAAAAAACAATCAGATAAATGAAGACTAATAAGTGTAATCACCTTCTTCTGTCAATAATATCTTTGTCCATGTGCAAATGTGGATGATACCTCGTCCATAGCTAGATGCTCTGCACTGGGTCCACACACGGGAGTCGCTGTCAAAAGCTTGAATTGTACCTTTCTACACATCTGGGCCGGGGTAATGGTGAGTTCCCAGTCAGAAATCGTTTATAGAACGCTCCTTCGACTTGAATTTCCCACTCGGAAAGTCGGATTATGACCACGCAGTGGTGAACCCCCCCTCGGCTCTCCATCTGTCTGTGTCCACGGTGGAGTATGACTGAGGTCGAGTTTCCGCCCAAGCACGAGGGTCCCCGTTGATGGGGAGGGACACTGATGGGATCAATAAAGTATCCTTCTATATATCTACTGAATGACTTACAATTAGAGTAAGAACTGCAAACTCATAATGAAAGTGTCACAGATGAAGAGAATCCACAGATATCTGCCCCCTGTTGGCTGCTAGGAAGTGATGCTAATGTGAAACCGCAGGACTCCTGTAGCAGGCGCTGATTTTGCCTTCTTATCAAAAACATAGAGAAAACATTTATTACTGGTGTCTATTATCTGTTGGTATTATTTGAAAAACAAAAACAAACAGTGATAATCAGGTGATCACGGTGAGGGTTTCACTGAATACAAACTGAGTGATCATGAACACACAACTGAACTAAACTCATGTTTTTTTACATGCAGTGTAGCTTTAGCTCAGTGTCGGGCCTCAGATATGCAAATGCTTAATGAAAGACTGGCACTGATTGGATGTGTGACCCGTTTCCAGGCATTGTTTAATCCACTGCAGGCGGCAGGTTTATCCATGTCTGTGAGGTTTCCTTCAATGTTCATATCAGAACATTTATTATTTACACCCATTTTCAATATTTGGTATTCATACAAACATTTAAAATATAAATCAAGTTGAGTAAAACTTTACTAAACTGTAAAGTTTCACTCCACATTAAAGTAATCAGAATTTTGCCCTTACATGATAAATGTCACATCATCATGTTTACTTATTTCACTAGCTGGGACCACATCCTCGGTAACGATGGGCGATGAGGGATGAGGAAGTGTGAACTGGTGCTGCGGTTTGGGGAAGGCCTCGAAGGGGACTGGCGATGGCTCCCAGGCCGGGCAGATCCCCGTGTACTAACGAGAAATGAATGAAGGAAAGGAAGAGGGGAGAAGAGAGGGAAAACTGGGGGGGGGGGAATGAAAATGAGAACAGCAGGTATTGGAGAAGGGGGGGTTTTATAGCTTGAGGCCGGAGGGGGCGTGAAGGAGGAGTGGTCCCGCTCCTGAAATTCAGATGATATCTCCACTTCATATTTGTTGCTACGCTGCATAAGAAAAGATGCAGAAAGGGCCCCTCATGAGAAAATTGGGTGCTGTAACAACATATAAATATGAAATAAATGATACTTCATAGAATTGTTTTTATTTCGTTTCCATAAAAGCAGAAATAAAAACAATCACATCCAGTCCAGGTGTCGCTCTTGTTGGAGGATGTTGAGCAGAAACCCTTGGTCAACATTCGAAACATTAAAAGTCAGTGTGGGGGGAGATGTGTGCCCGTCATCGGACTGCACACACATCCAGAATACAGAACTTGGCTCTACATGTAGGGCAGGGAACCCTGCTGGACAACCACGTCTCCGGTGTCTGCTCGTCTAGACGGCTGGCGAACCATCGACCCAGACACAACAGACACCACATGGGTCTGCAGTGACACTGCTGGCAGTCTGAATCGTCATCATCGGTCTCTGTAACAGACAGCAATCACACAGGCGTAGTTACACGAGCATATATGAACCCACCCAAAAAAAAAAAACAATCAGCGTAGTTTTACCTGCTTCGTGGCAAAGCATGACCAGTTTGGTGTTTGCTGGAACCTGCATGCAGCCGATACAGGGCTCCAACTCCTGTGTACACACAGCACATGCTTCTGACTCATCTCATCTCAGCACTGGACACAATTTGATGAATGCAGCAATGTGTACCTGTCCGCGGGGAAGGACGTACGGCTGATTGAGGTCCACCTGAGCCTTGAACGTTTCCAAAAAGAGTTCACTGAGCGTTTGATGGATCACCACATTAGGAGAGTTTCTGATGGGAGCCCGGAGCTTCTCGCGGAGCTCTGCGTACTCCGTAGAGTTGAGCCTGGAACGAGTGGGAAAGACGATTTGATTTCTCGTTGTTTTGACACGAGACGTGCAGTTTTGTCGAGACAACACATACTTGATATTGAATGGTGTGACAGCAGGGTTAATGCTGTCAACTCTCAGTGTCAGGATCTCTGTGGGGGAGGCTGAATCTGGATTCAGGTGGTGCTGTGTGGACTCTGTCACTGTGATGTGGCAATCTCTCTGCAGGGCCATGTAAATGTGATACGTGGTCACCTAGAAGCAGACGGAGAGGGTCAGACCTGCACAGATGTTACATTCCTTCTTCTTTGGATCATTTAGAAAAGACAAGTGTCTTCAAAGCCTGAGCAGACAAAGTCTAACTGCAGCTCATGTGCACAAGGCAGCAGTTGGATTTTTGCTGAAATGCAGCGATGTTACCAAGTCCCTGTTCTATAAATAAATAACTTTTTTTTTTTTTTAAAAACTAAACATATTAAGATGCAGGATAACAGAAAACCAGTGAAGATGCTGTAAAAATATTTATGTACCAACATTATTACATGAAAAGCTCATAATTGATTTGTATAGTTGGTCAGTTAATCATCACAATGGATAGTGCAGCGTTACAGATGGAAGCCCACAGCCCGTCTCTCTGTTTCCTTGTAGTTCAGGCCTGTTTGTTCGCTCTGCACAGAATCACTGTTACTGCAACAATGTTACTGCAACAATATGCAACCAATCTGCAATTTTTCCGTCTTTGAAATGGTTGCCTTGGAGACGAAGAGGGCAGGGAAACAATGGCAATAATAAATATCATCAGTTTTCAACTGAACGGGGTCAAGGTTCCTTCTGTGATAACGGTTCTTAACTGTGATGGATCTCAAATCTGTAATGGAGCCAATCAGCTGTGACTCCTTTAACCACAGACTTTACTTTATAAAAGCATAAACAAACAGATACTTTGTTTCATTTATGATCAACACTCTACCAAAAACAGTCCTTTACACGTTTCTCTCTGACAATATCGAGAAGAGGCTGAAGAAAAAAGATATTTATGAGATAATTTTTTTTTCCTGATAGGACTTTCTGGACTGTTGTCCTGAGAACTGAGACTCATAGGAGAGCACAGAGTTTCTCTGCAGTGCATGAAACTAGAGCTGTGCAGTTGCCTTGCTATGAGGGCATCTCCAAAAAAAAAAAGCTATACGCACTTATATATTTATTAACACTCACCTTTAACACCCAGGTGTCAGTAACAATGACTCTAGCTCCAGGTGCTCCTGTAGCAAACTTATCTATGTGTCTGAACTCGGTGTTGATGCTGACTGCCACAGAGCCCCAGCTGGAGAAAGGGGGCTGCACATGGGCCTGCAGCATCTTACTGATTGGATGATTGTGCCAGCGACCCCGGGACCAGTAGAAGACAATTATCCAGCTGGCCAACTGGAGGCAGAGAGACAGAAGGAGAAACGCTCTCCAGTTGTCACTAACCTGGAGAAACAACACAAGAGATCGTAATAACTGTTTCAGATTCATGATCAAGAGAGTACGAAAGACTTTACATTTGACCACTAAAAAAACCAACCAAACAAACAACAACAACAAAATGATTCCAAGTTTTTGCTCTTTGGCTCTTGTGTTCTGGTTATTTCTACAGATTACATTGTGGAAAAACAGACTTGTTTTTTCAATGTATCAAATGTGCTATAATAAAGCCATTTGCTGCATTAATTCAAACTTTCTACCCCACAGAGTCATGAAACCCTCGTGGAAATTTGATGCCCGATTAGGTTTTCTTCAAAACAGCTACAGCAGCTGCACCAGGGATGAGTCAGCTAAAAAGCTGTAAGCATAAGTGTGCACGTGTGGATCCTTCATGTCGCAGCCCACTGGAGCTTACTATGATCAACAAGGCAAAAATCATACACACAATCAGTGGAAAATGCACTGTTTGTCACACACAGTTACATCACTTTCCCCCCCAAGCGGTGTAACAGAGTGTGGACACGTGTTACAGTAAAAAAGATGAATGATGACGTCAACAGAACAGCTCGTAACCACGAGAGGAGCCGTTTCTTCTGTTTGGAAGAGTTTTGGTTTAAATAAATATCAGAGAGATGCTCTGCTGCCATTTGCTGGTCAGCCTGCTTCTGTGTCAGACTTCGACTGGCACCGTTACCAGTGAGATAACGTGGATAAAGTGGTTTTTCTGAAAAAAGAAGAATGTATACTGCGAATGCTAACGAGCCATATTCTGACTTTGCTTAAAAACAGTGGTGACACAAAGTAACATTACATCTAACCTGAAAGGATAACAGTTAATGACCGACTCCAAAGCCCTGGGTCGTGTGTTTTTACTTAATTGTTGCATTTTGGTTTTTTGATAACATCAAAATGTTTTATATAAGCCAGCGTAAACTCACAGTAAGGCTCACTCTCCAAATGCATCTACATCAACATTAATGTGTTTCCTTAAGTACACAACAGAGGGTGTGGCCCCGTGCAGGCTGCAGTCAGTCAGCCAACCCACCTGGTAAATGTAGCCCAGGTTTTTTTCTGGAGCAGCGACACACATTCCCATGTAGTAACCTGCAGAAAGAAGAAACAATACAGCGTCAGACAAACACACGAACCCTGCTCCAGGTTTATCAGTTACACAGACATCACCGTGACTGCTGCCGGGGTGCACAGAAAAAACCAAGACCAGGTCAGACACTGTGTCGTCTGTTCGGGTGTCTCGTATATAAAAACCGTGTCTACTGCCAAGCGCTGATTTAAAAGCTCAAAATAAAAGTGTATGAATCGCTCCCACGGGTGTGTCCTCCATCATTACTGACCTGTGCGTGGATTTAAAATACAAATTATTCACTTATTTAATCTGTTCTAATTTTTTAATGCCTCTTATTTGTCTTTTTTTAACCCATATTTCGAAAATGTTACCAAGTACCGAACTGAAGCTTCTGGCATGGTGACAACACTGCGCGGCTCTCTATAACACCCACTGTGTGTGTGACGTGAAAAAAGCTGTCATGTTACGTGCTAACCAACGACGTGGATTCCGGGGAACAAGCACAGTATTGTACCTGTGTGAAAGCGAGAGTTTACCTAAAGGCAGCGCGGAGTGAACCAGAATGGTGATGCTGGTCCTTCTAATGTGATACTGGATGAAGCCCACATCCTCGCTGCCCAGCCACGACGAAAACAGATTCTGGACGGTGAGACCGGCCGAGCGGAACTCAGTGGGTGTGAACACGAAACAGAAGGAGAGGACGATGTAAGCCAAAGTAAACGACAACTCTGGGCTCTCCATACTACTGCCAAGGTCCGAGTATATTTACGGTGCCTCACTTCCTCATACGTTTTCTTCTTCGTCGTCTTTTATTTTCTTCGACGCTGTTTTTATACCGTTTTCAAACACCGAGTTTTCAAACACCGCCCCCTACCGGCTTTAAGAAGAGGAACCGAAAGTCTCGTCTGCCTTCTCACACATATGCACCTCAGTGACTTTACAGCGATACCAGCTTCAGCTCATCTGTAAAGGTTTTCCACAGTAGGAGCGTGCTCATGGGAAAATCTTCTAGAAGTGCGTTTGTGAGGCCAGACAGTTGGCTCACAGTCTCAGGTCTAATTCTAGGGTTAGGGTCAATACTCTGTGCAGGCCAGTCAAGTTCTTCCACACCAAACTTGTTGGACGCCTGGGGATCTTGACTCGTACCAGGGTGGCCGGCCTCTTGTGGTTGGTCATGTAAGCCTTGTATGCAGTTCCTCGGCTATGAAGCTCTCTATGCAGTGATCTAAAGTGAGGGCCACATGAAGTTTGGAGGTCTGTAGAGACTGACTACAGGAAGTTGGGAACCTGTGCGTACAGAGCACCTCAGCATCTGCTGACCCCACTCTTGGCTGACCACTTTATGGATGAGTTGATGTCATTCTCAGTCGCTCCCACTGTGTTATAATACCACTAATAGCTGAATGTAGAACATTTAGTGGAGAGGAAATTTCAAGACTCTCTTTTTGCACAGGTGATATCCTATTACTGAGCTCCTGAGTTTGCATGCCTACGTGCTTGATCCTATACACCTGTGGATCTGTGATTGGAACACTTGAATACAATGATTTGGATGCTCTAGAGAATAATTTTGGCAATATAGTGTATTTACAATACTGAAACACAAAACTATCATATGTGTTTATGCACTGCACACATTTACTCATTAGTTCATTTTAATCTTTGTCTCTCTTCCCAGCGTGTCTTTGTCCCATCTTCCTCCCCTGAACACCAACCAGTCACAGCAGATGGCTGCTGAGCCTGGTTCCCCCGGAGGTTTCTTCCTGTTAAAAGGGAGTTTTTCCTTCCCACTGTCACCAAAGCGCTTGCACGTAGGGTTGCCTGACAGGAGACAATCATTCTGCAAACAGTCAGAGTCTGATATAGAATGAACTGAGAACAATCGTTGGAAGTTAGCAAATAATTGCTGAGTAATTTATAAATGTAGACACATTGGCAACATGTTGGCATCTTGCTGGATAAAATCCAGTTAAGACAGAGATGGGAATGTACTAACGAGTGAAGAAAATGTGTTCCTGTGAATCAGGAAATACAGAGGATTGGTAAAGAGGAGGCAGCTATGAAGATGAGTTGGTACAGATGTTGGTACCTGTGTAGGTATGGAGATGTCTACAGCATTGGACTTTTTAACCAAATTGTTTGACACAAGCTTAGACAGCGAGAGGATGCCTGAGGAACGGATTTGTACTTACAGGGAGTGCAGAATTATTAGGCAAGTTGTATTTTTGAGGAATAATTTTATTATTGAACAACAACCATGTTCTCAATGAACCCAAAAAACTCATTAATATCAAAGCTGAATGTTTTTGGAAGTAGTTTTAGTTTGTTTTAGTTTGAGCTATTTTAGGGGATATCTGTGTGTGCAGGTGACTATTACTGTGCATAATTATTAGGCAACTTAACAAAAACAAATATATACCCATTTCAATTATTTATTTTTACCAGTGAAACCAATATAACATCTCCACATTCACAAATATACATTTCTGACATTCAAAACCAAACAAAAACAAATCAGCGACCAATATAGCCACCTTTCTTTGCAAGGACACTCAAAAGCCTGCCATCCATGGATTCTGTCAGTGTTTTGATCTGTTCACCATCAACATTAGTGCAGCAGCAACCACAGCCTCCCAGACACTGTTCAGAGAGGTGTACTGTTTTCCTCCTTGTAAATCTCACATTTGATGATGGACCACAGGTTCTCAATGGGGTTCAGATCAGGTGAACAAGGAGGCCATGTCATTAGTTTTTCTTCTTTTATACCCTTTCTTGCCAGCCACGCTGTGGAGTACTTGGACGCGTGTAATGGAGCATTGTCCTGCATGAAAATCATGTTTTTCTTGAAGGATGCAGACTTCTTCCTGTACCACTGCTTGAAGAAGGGTCTTCCAGAAACTGGCAGTAGGACTGGGAGTTGAGCTTGACTCCATCCTCAACCCGAAAAGGCCCCACAAGCTCATCTTTGATGATACCAGCCCAAACCAGTACTCCACCTCCACCTCGCTGGCGTCTGAGTTGGACTGGAGCTCTCTGCCCTTACCAATCCAGCCACGGGCCCATCCATCTGGCCCATCAAGACTCACTCTCATTTCATCAGTCCATAAAACCTTAGAAAAGTCAGTCTTGAGATATTTCTTGGCCCAGTCTTGACGTTTCAGCTTGTGTGTCTTGTTCAGTGGTGGTCGTCTTTCAGCCTTTCTTACCTTGGCCATGTCTCTGAGTATTGCACACCTTGTGCTTTTGGGCACTCCAGTGATGTTGCAGCTCTGAAATATGGCCAAACTGGTGGCAAGTGGCATCTTGGCAGCTGCACGCTTGACTTTTCTCAGTTCATGGGCAGTTATTTTGCGCCTTGGTTTTTCCACACGCTTCTTGCGACCCTGTTGACTATTTTGAATGAAACGCTTGATTGTTCGATGATCACGCTTCAGAAGCTTTGCAATTTTAAGACTGCTGCATCCTCTGCAAGATATCTCACTATTTTTGACTTTTCTGAGCCTGTCAAGTCCTTCTTTTGACCCATTTTGCAAAGGAAAGGAAGTTGCCTAATAATTATGCACACCTGATATAGGGTGTTGATGTCATTAGACCACACCCTTCTCATTACAGAGATGCACATCACCTAATATGCTTAATTGGTAGTAGGCTTTCGAGCCTATACAGCTTGGAGTAAGACAACATGCATGAAGAGGATGGTGTGGACAAAATACTCATTTGCCTAATAATTCTGCACTCCCTGTATTTATTTCCAGGAACAAGGGTGATGTGCAGAGCTCTGATACGGATGGAGTTGTTGTTGAAGAAGAGAGGTGACAATCTGCAAAAACAAAGGCTCAGAACATTCTTTCTCGCCATGAAGCCCAACTGCTGGTTGCTGTGTTGATGGACAGGCGTACAGATGAAGTCAGTGTCCATAGACCATGATGTTTGAAGAGAGCACTGTGATCTGTAGTGAGGCAGAAGGTAGACGAGAGAATGGAAAGTTGGCGGTGTCACAGGAGAGAAGAACAACAGAAATCAGTGAAAACAAGACAGAATGTGTGTAAATGTGAGGTAGGTATAATAGTGAAGTCATACAGTGTTTACGAGACGGGAGTGAGACCTGCGATGATGCATGGTTTTGAGATGGTGGCACTAATAAGAAGACCGGAGGCACAGCTGGACATGGCAGAAGAACACAAGATGTTTGTTGGCAACAACCAGGATGGACAAGATTAGAAATGTATTCCCTGTCATTGCCCACGTGAGCACTGAAGTCTCCCAGTCGGACGACAAAGACTCCACACGGAGCAGATGGAGCACCCTCGATCACCACCTAGTGACTCCAAGACTGAGTAGTCTGAACTGTTGTTGTTCTTGGTCTTGACTTCATTTGTGCTCATGCAAACACAACAGGAGGGATTAGTAAAGGAATGATTTGTGCTTCTCATCCATCAAGAGTACAGGGGAACATATCCAACAATCAAGAGTAAAAGAAAGTTCAAAGAAAATCATTTTTATGACACAATGTAACATTTGCTTCTGTCTTCAGGGCCCTGTTTCAGAAAGCTGGTTTAGAAAACTCAGAGTTAAAAATGATACTCAGGGTTGAGTAACCCCGAACTGTCCAACTCGGAATATTCGGTTTCAGAAAGGCTGATAACAATTAGTTCAATCAACGCGGAGTTGCTTTAACCCCAAGTTAAGCGCGCGCATGAAGCCCTGATTAGTGGAGCACAGATTAAGCGAGTCACCATGGAGACGGAGGGAAAGAAGGCACGGTCAATGTATTTTACAGCGCTTGAGGCCGAAATTCTGATGGCAGCATATGCCGATAACATGCAAATTTTGCGGAAAAAAAGTAACACGGCCTCAGCTGCAAAAGAAAGGGAGCATGCATGGCAATACATAGCCGACAGAGTCAATGCGTGAGTGTTAATTTAAACATTGATCTAGGGATTTCCACCCATTTAACACGTTATTTTATTATATTTCATTTTATTTTTATTTTATACATTTTATTTTGTGATGTGATGTGAGCGCAGGTGCAACCCAACAGGCCCCAAACGTTCCTGGCAGCAAGTAAAATGAAATATAAAAAATGTAGAGGAAGAGGGTCCAGCCACTTCTCCAACAAACCTTTCCTCAGTAAGATGTTCAGCACTGATTTACAACCAACCTAAGTAGGCATGTACTATGAATGTCAATGCTATTTTCTGTGTTTCAATAGCTCCCTGTAAAGCAGCTGTACAAGACCTGTTTGATCAAGAAAATAAAAAAATGCTTTTGGAAATGGAACACTTCAAGCAGCAGAATGGAATGTGAGTGCCATCTATACAGCCAATCACGCCTGGGAACCCTGAAAATAAATGTAAAATCTAAGTAGTAGTTCAAGTATCACCACATCATGAATTAAGTTTTGTTCATCCTGATACCTGCAATTTTGTGGAATCCTCTTTGATAAATCTTGTGGGTCTATGACCGGGAACACCACAAACGAGTACAGGAGACGTTTCAGTGCAACTGTAACATTCCTGACTGCCCGACAGACGGCGAGTCAATCATTACAGTTTGAGCAGAAGACGAATCAGCAGCGACGGGAAAAAAAATCGCACAATGTCTGCCGTACTTAACACAATGATCCGGCGTCGATTGGGAGCTCCAAGGCGGCGAGGCCTGATCAGGAACGGGTGTGTGGCCGAGGTGTGTGATCCGCCAGCAGGGAATTTTACACCACACATTTTGAGCGCCCGCAGGCGCTCGCGAAAACACATACACACACACACGGCATCCGCCAAGCAGGGAGAGAGGGACAGCAACACCAAATATACTGCAATAACACAGGTCCATGACTGCCCAGGGATGACCAGGACCCTGACGGGGCGGTTTATCAATGTACAAATGCTGGCGGTCACGTGCTACGGCGTTCTTTCGTGATCGTGCTATGAAACGCGAGTACTCCCGCCGAGCAGCGAAACGCGGACTGCGTGGGCGTTTCTCAATTCTCTCATGCTGCGACGCGGACTCGTGATTTGTTACGAGTCGGAACACCAGCGTGCGTGATGATGTCACAGGTCGGGAGTTTTTACTGCCGATCCCCTCTTAATTTAACTGTGTAGTAACATGTTATGAAGCTTAACTTTAATCACAGCCAAACCGGTTTACTCAGGAACAAATAAACACTGAAATAAACCAAACATTAACATTTAGAAGTGATCTAAGTGACTTATATATCATTTTTAACCTCATTAGTGAAACCTCTATTAATAAAAGTAGTGTACATGTACATACGTGTACATACCTTAATAAAAACAAGCAGGTGAGATGTTAGAACACTTTTATTTCTATTCTAGTGGACACTCAATACTATATAGACAGCTGCTGAGTTTCTTTAACCTGAGTAGTGAGAAGTCCCACAGTGAGCGGGGGGGGGTTAGCTTGACGTGCCGGGAGTCCGCTGTTGAGTTTTGGACCTAAATGCATTCTGGGATATAGCTGTCCCAAGTCTACACCGATGCATGCTTTCGATAAATGTGGGCGGATCGAGAAACACATCCG